>NC_057810.1:636566240-636819159 GCF_018294505.1 Triticum aestivum
ATTGTCCAAGAGTCCAACCAAAGGCTATACTCCGGCCATCCGGACACCCCCTAATCCAGGACTCCATCAGTGTGATTCGGATCTAGATCCTCGTCTCTTTTATAGGCAGCTCATTTGCGCAGCTAGGGGGGTAAATGTAAAAATACCCTGACTTTTCGCATTCGTTCAACACGTGGAAGACGGCCATTATTGGGCGTGGAAGCCGAGGAGCGCAATATTCACAGGAAGCCGGACGCTATTCAATAGGTACACAGGATTTGGAAAAGAACCCGCCTTGCAATGTCGAAGACAATCTACGCGCCGGACTCATCGCCATTGAAGCCTGGTTCGGCGGCTACTGAGGGAGTCCCGGATTAGGGGGTGTCCGGATAGCCGAACTATCACGTTTGGCCGGACTACTGGACTATGAAGATACAAGATTGAAGACTTCATCCCGTGTCCGTATGGGACTTTCCTTGGCGTGGAAGGCAAGCTTGGTGATACGAATATGTAGATCTCCTACCATTGTAACCAACTCTGTGTAACCCTAACCCTCTTCGGTGCCTATATAAACCGGAGGGTTTTAGTCCATAGGACGAACAACAATCATACCATAGGCTAGCTTCTAGGGTTTAGCCTCTTTGATGTCGTGGTAGATCTACTCTTGTACTACCCATATCATCAATATCGATCAATCAGGAGTAGGGTTTTACCTCCATCGAGAGGGCCCGAACCTGGGTAAAAACATCATGTCCCTTGTCTCTTGTTACCATCTGCCTAGACGCCCAGTTCGGGACCCCCTACCCGAGATCCGCCGGTTTTGACACCGACAGTTGGGGAGACAACTTCATGAAGACACGATGATGGAGATCATGATGATGGAGATCATGGTGTCATGCCCGTGACAAAGGTGATCATGCCGCGCCTCGAAGTTGGAGATCAAAGGCGCAAGATGATATTGGCCATATCATGTCACTCTTTGATTTGCATGTGATGTTTGTCATGTTTACATCTTATTTTATTAGAACGGTGGTAGCATAAATAAGATGATCCCTCATAAAATTTCAAGGAAGTGTTCCCCCTAACTGTGCACCATTGCGAAAGTTCGTTGTTTCGAAGCACCACGTGATGATCGGGTGTGATAGATTCTAACGTTCGCATACAACGGGTGTAAGCCAGATATACACATGCAAAACACTTAGGTTAACTTGACGAGCCTAGCATGTACAGACATGGCCTCGGAACACAAGAGACCGAAAGGTCGAACATGACTCATATAGTGGATATGATCAACATGAAGATGTTCACCGACGATGACTAATCTCTCTCACATGATGATCGGACACGGCCTAGTTGACTCGGATCATGTATCACTTAGATGACTAGAGGGATGTCTATCTGAGTGGGAGTTCATTAAATAATTTGATTAGATGAACTTAATTATCATGAACATAGTCAAAAGGTCTTTGCAAATTATGTCGTAGCTCACGTTTTGGTTCTACTGTTTAGACATGTTCCTAGAGAAAATTTAGTTGAGAGTTGATAGTAGCAAATTGTGCAGACTAGGTCCTTAAACTGAGGATTGACCTCATTGCTGCATAGAAGGCATATGTCCTTAATGCACCGCTTAGTGTGCTGTACCTCGAGCATCGTCTGTGGATGTTGCGAACATTTGACATACACGTTTTGATGACTACGCGATAGTTCAGTGTGTAATGTTAAACGGTTTAGAATTGAGGCACCGAAGACATTTTTGAAATGTCGCAGAACATATGAGATTTTCCAAAGACTGAAATTGGGATTTCAGACTAGTGCTCACGTCAAGAGGTATGAGACCTCTGACAAGTTTCTTAAGCCTGCAAACTAAGGGAGAAAAGCTCAATCGTTGAGCATGTGCTCAGATTGACTGAGTACTACAATCGCTTGAATCGAGTGGGAGCTATCTTCCAGATGTGATGGTTCTCCAAAGTCACTGCCACCAACCTACTGGAGCTTCGTGATGAACTATAACATATCAGGGATAGATATGATGATCCTTGAGCTATTCGTGACGTTTAACACCGCGAAAGTAGAAATCAAATAGGAGCATGAATTGTTGATGGTTAGTAAAACCACTAGTTTCAAGAAGGGCAAGGGCAAGAAGGGATACTTCCTGAAACGGCTAATCAGTTGCTGCTCTAGTGAAGAAACCCAAGGTTGAACCCAAACCCAAGACTAAGTGCTTCTATAATGAGGGAAACGGCAAATCAGTTGCTGCTCTATTTATTTGAATAATACCTTCAATGGTCTTGCACCTAAAATGAGTTTATTGAATCTCGATCGTGGTGATACACATGTTTGTACCAAAAGTAATGATAGTACCACATACTAGTGGCACTGCCATTTGAGTCATATTGGTATAAAACGCATGAAGAAGCTCCATGATGATAGATCTTTGGACTCATTCATTTTTTTTGAAAAGATTGAGACATGCGAACCATGTCTATTGGTATATCCACATGAAGAAACTCCATGCAGATGGATCACTTGGACTCACTTGATTTTGAATCACTTGAGACATGCAAATCATACCACATGGGCAAGATGACTGAAAGGCCTCGTTTTCAGTGAGTTGGCACAAGAGAGCAACTTGTTGGAAGTAATACATTTGATGTGTGCAATCCAATGAATGCTGAGGCACATAGTGAATATCGTTATGCTCTTACTTAACAAATTATTTGAGTAGATGTTGAGTATATTTACTTGATGAAATACAAGTCTGAGTTATTGAAAGGTTCAAATAATTTCAGAGTGAAGTTGAAGATCTTCGTGACAAGAGGATAAAATTTCTATGATATGATCATAGAGATGAATATCTGAGTTGTGAGTTTGGTATACAGTTAAGACATTGTGGAAATTGTTTCAGAACTAATACCGCCTGGAACACCATAGTGTGATGGTGTGTCCGAACATCATAGCTGCACCCTATTGGATATGGTGCATACCATGATGTCTCTTATTGAATTACTACTATCGTTTATAGGTTAGGCATTAGACACAACGGCATTTACTTTAAATAGGGCACCATGTAATTCCGTTGACATGACACCGTATGAACTATGGTTTAGAGAAACCTAAGCTGTCATTTCTTAAAAGTTTGGGGTTGCGACACTTATGTGAAAAGTTTTAGCCTGGTAAGCTCGAACCCAAAGCGGATAAATGCATCTTCATAGCACACCCAAAACAGTTGGGTATACCTCCTATTCAGATCCAGAAGCAAAAGAGATTGTTTCTAGAATCAGATCCTTTCTCGAGGAAAAGTTTCTCTCGAAAGAATTGTGTGGGAGGATGGTGGAGACTTGATGAGGTTATTGAACCGTCACTTCAACTAGTGTCTAGCAGGGCACAGGAAGTTGTTCCTATGACGCCTACACCAATTGAAGTGGAAGCTTATGATAGTGATCATGAAACTTTGGATCAAGTCACTACCAAACCTCATAGGTCGACAAGGATGCGTACTACTTCAGAGTGGTACATACTCCTGTCTTGGAGGTCATGTTGCTAGACAACAATGAACCTACGAGCAATGGAGAAGCGATGGTGGGCCCGGATTCTGATGAATGGCTCGAGGCCATAAAATCCGAGAGAGGATCCATGTATGAAAATAAAGTGTAGACTTTGGAAGAACTACCTGATGGCCGTAAGGCTATTGGGTACATATGGATTTTAAAAGGAAGACGGACAATGATGGTAAGTGTCACCATTCAGAAAGCTCGAGTTGTCGCTATAATGTTTTTTGACAAGTTCAAGGAGTTGACTACGATGAGACTTTCTCACTCATAGCAATGCTAAGAGTCTGTTGGAATTATATTAGCAGTTACTGCATTATTTATGAAATCTTGCAGATAGGATGTCAAAACATTGTTTCCTCGATGATTTTCTTGAGGAAAGGTTGTATATGATACAACCAGAAGGTTTTGTCAATCCTGAAAGATGCTAACAAGTATAGAAAGCTCCATCAGTCCTTCTAAGGACTGGAGTAAGCATCTCGGAGTTGGAATGTATGCTTTGATGAGATGATCAAAGATTTTGGTCTTATACAAAGTTTATGAGAAACTTGTATTTCCAAAGAAGTGAGTGGGAGCACTATAAAATTTCTGATGAGTATATGTTGTTGACATATTGTTGATCAGAGATGATGTAGAATTTCTGGAAAGCCTATAGGGTTATTTGAAAGGTGTTTTTCAATGAAAACCTGGAGTAAGCTACTTGAACATTGAGCATCAAGATCTATAAGGATAGATCAAAAACGCTTAATAGTACTTTCAAATGAATACATACCATGACAAGATTTTGAAGCAGTTCAAATAGATCAGCAAAGAAGGAGTTCTTGGCTGTGTTATAAGGTGTGAGCATTGAGTAAGACTAAAGATCTAACGACGGCAAAAGAGAGAGAAAGGACAAATGTCATCCCCTATGCTTTAGATGTAGGCTCCATAGTATGCTAGGCTGTGTACCACACCTGAAGTGTGCCTTGCCACGAGTCAGTCAAGGGGTACAAGTGTGATCCAGGAATGGATCACAGGACATCAGTCAAGGGTATCCTTAGTAACTAGTTGACTAAGGAATTTTCTCAATTATGGAGGTGGTAAAAGAGTTCGTCATAAAGGGTTACGCCGATGCAATCTTTGACACTAATCTGGATGACTCTGAGTAGTAGACCGGATTCGTATAGTAGAGTTGTTATTTGGAATAGTTCCAAATGGCACGTGGTAGCTGCATATAGGAGATGACATAGAGATTTGTAAAGCACGCATAGACCTGAAAGATTCAGACCCGTTGACTAATAACCTCTCTCACAAGTGAGATATGATCAAAACCAATGGGGTGTTGGATTCACTACAATCACAAAGTGATGTGAACTAGATTATTGACTCTAGTGCAGGTGGGAGACTGTTGGAAATATGCCGTAGAGGCAATAATAAAATGGTTATTATTATATTTCCTTGTTCATGATAATTGTCTGTTATTCATGCTATAATTGTATTAACTGGAAACCGTAATACATGTGTGAATACATAGACCACAACATGTCCCTAGTGAGCCTCTAGTTGACTAGCTCGTTGATCAATAGATGGACATGGTCTCCTGACAATGGACATTAGATGTGATTGATAGCGTGATCACATCATTAGGAGAATGATGTGATGGACAAGACCCAATCCTAAGCGTAGCAGAAAGATCGTGTAGTTCGTTTGCTAAAGCTTTTCTAATGTCAAGTATCATTTCCTTAGATCATGAGATTGTGCAACTCCCAGATACCGTAGGAATGCTTTGGGTGTACCAAACGTCACAACGTAACTGGGTGGCTATAAAGGTACACTATAGGCATCTCCGAAAGTGTCTCTTGGGTTGGCACGAATCGAGACTGGGATTTGTCACTCCGTATGACGGAGAGGTATCTCTGGCCCACTCGGTAATGCATCATCATAATGAGCTCAATGTGGCTAAGTAGTTAGTCACGGGATCATGCATTACGGAATGAGTAAAGTGACTTGCCGGTAACAAGATTGAACGAGGTATTAGGGATACCAACAATCAAATCTCGGGCAAGTAACATACCGATTGACAAAGGGAATTGTATATGGGATTGATTGAATCCCCGACATCGTGGTTCATCCGATGAGATCATCGTGGAACATGTGGGAGCCAACATGGTTATCCAGATCCTTCTATTTGTTATTGGCCAGAGAACATCTCGGTCATGTCTCAATGGTTCCCGAACCCGTAGGGTCTACACACTTAAGGTTCGGTGACGCTAGAGTTGTTATGGGAAATAGTATTTGGTTACACTACTAGGGAAAAGCCTAGCAGTAGCACGGGTTTTAGGCCTATAAGTAACGTGGGCAGGAGCGCTACTGATAAGGCGCTACAGCTAATGCTTAGCAATAGCGCGCCTGGATCCACGCTACTGCTAAATTAACTTAGTAGTAGCGCTTCTTCAGCACAACGCTACTGGTAATTAGTAGTAGCGGTTCTCCTTTCCCGCGCTACTACTATTATTTAGTATTTTATTTCTTTTTTATTTCATGTTGTATTCATACACCTTTACACAAGTTTTCATACAACAGGAATTTAGAGATTGTTTTTACATCATAATGAGTTATTACATCACGGAGTGAAAAAACCATGGACTAGTTTCAAGTGGATGTCCATCCACTTGAAACTAATCCGTGGTTCTTTCACCCAATGATATAATAATATCATCATCATCATCATACCATTAACAACTTATCATCATAATACATCATTGTCATATAACACCTCCTCAAGATCATTGTTTTCATCAATGACATCACATAGCAAATTGGTCACTAGTTGTAATCACAAGTACTCCTCATTATCAACTCTAACACATTACCACATAATAAACATATTGTACCTCATAGGACCTATTACATTTGATTAAGACCTACTACATTTTCTAAGGTAAAATAGCAAAAAACAAGATAGCCCCTAACTCTCCATTATGGAGAATGGAGATTAGCCTGTCTCCAATTCTTGCCTTTCGCTGAATGTTACTTCCAAGAACCTCTTTGCGAATGTCCATACATTTCTTCCATTCTTTGATGAACATGTGTTCACGGGTTTTAGAAATCCGATATGCACAGGTGAGCTTCGTAGATTTACCTGGCAGTATGTTCAGAACTGAGAGGCGACCATGCAGAGACATCAGATGAGGCACACAATCCATCGGGAGTTTATTTTGAAAAACATAATAATAACTTCATAGTTAGCAATGATGTACTAGTTTTAGAAGTATGCAAAAGATGCACGGATGTCGTAATAGTAAAAAATCTTACCAGGGTATCTCCAGAGCAGTTACCGTGGTTAAACACATGCACTAGTGGCACGTATTCACCATAATTTGGAGGAGTTCGATAATAGTCATTGTAATTCCTAAGAAGAGTACAAAATGCAATCAGATGATTTTTCTCCTTATACGTTAATTCGGTGCCATCGGTGTAGTGGGTTTTATCTACCATCTTCCGCACAGTCTTTGAAGAATCAAAATAAGTTGTCAATGGAAATAAGCTATCAACTATTTTGAAATAAACAATATAAATTAGTTAATAACTATGTTTGAGAAACTTACATAGCGGTACAATCGGAAGCGTATCAACAAGGACCCAAATGTCCATATTTTCTTGCTCGATGTTAGGATCACCAAGATCCACGGTGACAATCATACCCTCATAAAAACCATACATTTTGCGAAGTGCTTCCAAATTTTGGCAACCAAAACGGGTTATGCTCTGAGCATTGCACAGATTTACTTCAGAATCCATATCATGATGGGTCCTTAGGTGTATTTTCTTTGTTTCGAAATCTTCATGGTCTTCAAAACCCATCCTCTCCAAGACATAGCCTCTTGCATGGCATGGGATAAGCTAGTCGAATTGTAAAATATGAAAATTAGATGTTAAAATAGTTGAAGTCATGCTTAATTACGAAAAAAATAGTTGTTGTTGTTGCGTACCGTTTCACAATCGAAGGTCTCCTCGAGCTTAATGCTGAAGCGCCGATCTTCGTCCAGCTGAACGAACCTGTCGCACATACCTCGATCGTCGTGGCACCAGCTACACTCCCCCGGGAGACTGTCGTCGTCCGAGTATGACATTTCCTACGTTCATAATTCAAAGATTAAACTTGTACATATTCTAGCACAAGTCATGCCAGAATTCACGAAAAAATCCGACATGACCTTTGCTAAAAAAGGACATATCGAGCGCCTTAAATTTGCTGGAACAGAAATTAATCAACACTCTGGCAAAACATAGGCCACTCGGAGATGTAAACTGAACATGAATGGCCACTTGGGCAACCACATATCCTATTTGAGCAACAACACAAGATATACAAGGATATTTGGCTGGTCTCACCTCGATGTCGGAGGGGGTCGGTGATTGGGACGACGGCGGGGATGTCGGAGGGGGTCGGTGACGGGGACGACGGTGGTCACCTAAAACCATATAAGTTATCACTAATACATCCCGAATAATTGCTTAAACTAAAAAATAACAACAAATATGACATGTTCAACTAGTTTTTTAATTCAACTAGTTCTTACTAAATATAAACTTACTATAAAGAGAAAAAAACTAGTTCTTTCTAAAAATAAAGTAGTTCAACTAGTTATATTAATTATCTTACTAAAAATACATTAGTTCTATTAATTCAACTAGTTCAACTAGTTTATTAATTTACTTACTAAACTAGTTCAACTACAACTAAAGTAGTTCAGCTACAACTACTATTAACATCTACTACTACTAAAAATCTAGTACTAACTAAGCAACATCTAGTACTAGCTATGGACCCTAAATTAACATCTACTACTAACTAGTGGCAGGGTGTGGGGGCGACGGAGAGGTAGCTAGGGGCGGCGAGGTCGAGGGCGGTGGGAGGAGGGCTGCCGGCGGAGGAGGGAGGAGGGGCGGCTGCAGGCGGAGGGAGGAGGGCGGCGGCGGAGGAGGGAGGGGCGGCCGCAGGCAGAGGGAGGATGTGAGAGGAGGAGGGACGGAAGGAGGGGAGTACCTCAGCGGCGGACGGACGAAGGCGGCGGCGGCGGCGACGCACGACGATGATTACGCGGGCGAGAGTGAGAGTGTGAGTGAGAGAGCCGGTCGTGCGCGTGGGGATAAGGTAGGGATAGTTGTAGCGCGTTTGCCAAAACGCGCTACAGCTAATCTGAATAGCAGTAGCGCTTTGCATATAAACCGCTACTGCTAAGTGTAACTATACAAAAAATACGTCAATGCAAAAATACATTGGCCATCAATGATCTGAACTGTCAATATGAGTCCTCTCCGGTAGGAACCGAAGAGGACTCATATTGCGGCCACAAATTTTACACATAGAGTTCAGTGAAGACCAACTGGTTGTGGTAGTTTCAGAAATAACATATTTAAGGTGGTAAACAACCTGTTCACGGAGCGAGCTGGGACTAAACTTGTGGGCTGATCTTAGCAGTAGCGGTTTTCCTAGAAGCGCGCTGTTGCTAACTTCGACAGTAGTAGCGCTGTTCAGTATAGTGCGCTACTGCTATAACTAGCGGGGGGGCGAGGTCATGGCAACTATAGCAGTAGCGCTGTTTGCGGTGGATGCACTACTGCTATGTTCCTGTCAGCAGCGTGTTTTGATAACACGCGCTGCTGCTAAATAGCAGTAGCATGGTATTTTGAAGAGCGCTGCAGGTAAGATTCTGTGTATAGGCTTTCCCCTAGTAGTGTTACCGAAGGTTGTTCGGAATCCCGGATGAGATCCCGGACATGACGAGGAACTCCAGAATGGTCCGGAGGTGAAGATCGATATATTGGACGAAGGGTATTGGAGTCCGGAATTGTTCTGGGAGTACCGGGTGACGACCAGCTTGACTGAAAGGTGTTTCGGAGGCCCGGGCAAGCGTTGGGGGCCTTATGGGCCAAGGGGAGGGGGCACATCAGCCCACTAAGGGGATGTGCGCCCCTCCCACCCCATCTCACATAACATGGAGAGGTGGGGGCGCCTCCCCTAGGGCAGCCACACCTCCCAGCTTGGGGGGCAAGTTTCCTAGGGGTGGGGGCGCCCAAACCCATCTAGGGTTTCCCATGTGGCTGCCACCCCTCCCCGAGGGAACCCTAGGGCTCCTCCTCCACCCCCCTTCCCCCTATATATAGTGAGGGAGAGAGAGGGCAGCCGCACCCTTCCCCTGGTGCAGCCCTCTCCCCCTCTCCAACTTCACCTCCTCCTCAGTAGTGCTTGGCGAAGCCTTGCCGAAGAACTGTAAGCTCCACCACCACGCCGTCGTGCTGTCGGAGCTCTCCTTCAGCTTCTCCTCTCCCCTTGTTGGATCAAGACGGAGGAGACGTCTCCGGGCTATACATGTGTTGAACGTGGAGGCGCCGTCCGTTCGACGTTAGATCAGATCTTCCGCAATTTGAATCGCCGCGAGTACGACTCCCTCATCTGCATTCTTTTAACGCTTCCGCATCGCAATCTTCAAGGGTATGAAGATGCACTCCCCTCTCTCTTATTGCTAGAATCTCTGTAGATTGATCTTGGTGATGTGTTGAAAATTTTGAATTATTGCTACGTTCCCCAATAACTTGCACATGTTGTTGACCGGGTCGTGGTGCCGCTGAAACGAGTCTTTCCCAGTGCAACCACATTTTCCGGTATGGGACGGCCTTAATGCGTTTCATTGTCATGCCTCTGGTCGGTACCTCAATTTAGGGAAGGTTATGGGTGTGCTGTACCCTGGCCCTGTAGGCAAGCATAACCTTGTGAGCCCGTTGTTAAGTTAATTTTGGTACCGGATCCCAGTGTGGATCGTGGCCACGACGGTGGTCGAGGTGTCTGGAGGTAGACACGGGACCACCCAGGACTAGCCCAGTGGGGTCTGAGTCGGAGGGGCCGGGAGAGTGTCATGACAGTGAAATGGTTTCGTCGGAACGCTGTTGGTCCACCGGAATTGGAGGGTGAAGCCATGGGTTCCGTAGTGTGGGTACAGTGTACTAACCTCTGCAGAGTGTATCTAATCTATCGATAGCCGAGTCCACGGATACGGACACGCTCGAAAGTAAGGTACACCATGGGTCAACACTTAATAAATATGCACACTAAATTGCACTAAGGATGACAGTGAGGTCATCGTGTTGAGTTGGACACGGATTGTTAGGTTGTGATCGTCGTAAGGATCACGGGCACGAGTTTGTCGGGTTGTGATCGTCGTAAGGATCACGGGCCATGAAATGGTCGGGTTGTGATCGCCGTAATGATCACGAGTATGTTTTGGTAATAATATGTTTGTTGGTCACACCGGGTAAGCAAGTTGGGAGAATGAGTACCTGTTGAGCACTGTCACAACATGTTGGTTATATAGCTGCATTGTTGATTAAATTGGATAAATATAATAATATTCTCTGTCGTCTTGGTTATGCTTATTGTGAGCTTGCAAGTACATTCAACGTACTGACCTAGCGTGTTATGCCAGATTTCAGGAAAGTTCCGTTGGAAAGGAGTGCTGCCCGAGTCTAGACCGTGTCCACGTCGGTGTCCCTGTGCTGTGGAGTCCCTCTACGACGTTGTTCCACTACCGAGTAGTTGTCATCATCGAGGCCCCTTTATGTTCACTAAATAATGTACATATTGTTCAGCCGCACCGTCTATGCTGCTTGGCCTCGCTAGCTGTTGTAATATGAACTATGTTCTGCTAGCATGAATAAAGCGGTTGTTTTCGGTGCCATGTTGTTGTGTGTTGCCAGAAGACAAGGTCTCCGGGCTGGCAATGCAAGGTAAACCGGTCGCTCTGAGCCAGGGTGCCACATGTTGTGAGGGAGCAGATGTTTGAATGACTAAATGAATTCAACTGTTTTATCTCTGAATGTGTTGTTTTGTCTGCATATGTTTGTCATGTGCACTTTTGAACTGCTTGTTTATCTGACGTTGAACTGATTTGTGGTCAAATGTTGCATGGCTTGTATAATAACTATTCCCTACCAGCTAGCTGCCCACCTACCTATTTATTATTTTTATAATCTGCGAGTCTCCATGTCTATAAATTCTATCCATCTATGTGTGGTGTGTGTCCATGTCTCCCCCCTCCCTTTTCTTCCTTCTTCTAGAGTCAAATCTAGGTTCCTCCCTCTTCTCTTCGTTGGTTTTTCCCTGTTCCTGTGTGTTCGATGGAGGATTGTTCATGCGGATGCCTAGGAAAGATGGCACGCATAGCTGACGGCTGTGTGTACGAATCTGGTTTGGAGCTCACCCAGACTCAGCATCGTGGGCCACTTTCTTGTCTGCTGTACAAAAACCATGGGTTTCATACACCCTATGTTTGTCTCCTGACGGTTGGTGACTTGAAGGAATCATGGGTATGTGTTTCTATTCGTTAAGTTTTCTACTTTTTTGTTGGTCTCTATTTGTATCCCATGGAGTGAATCTGTAGTTCAGTCTTATGAATAGTTTGTCTATATTTTTTTATTTGGTTTTGTCAGAATTTAACAGTAGGGATTTCTGTGTGTATTTGTTTGTTGCTTAACAGTATTTTATCCATTTTTTGTATAATCCTTGATCTGTTTTTTGTCAGATGTTTTTACTGTAGGTGTATTGATATGTATATTTATTCAGTTTAGTCAGTTCACATGTCTAGTTAGTTTTGTGATATTGTTTTGGTTCATATTTTTTCTTTTTTAGTTTGTTATGCAAACCGTTCCTATATCTGTGTAAAAATTCGGTTATGTCAGGTGTTCACTTTATTTTGTACTCCCATGCCCATTTGCAGGAAATGTCACCCAGGATCAGGACTGTTGCTCCTAGTTCCGGTGTTCTGAAGATGGTGACTTCATACAAAAATGGGTAGCAGTTGATGGATGTTGCCTACCACATCGACTTTGGTCTTGCACTGATTATATTTTTTCTGTGCTAACCTGCTAATGGTTGTGAGTGTAGATGGCTCCGGTGCTGTATCCGTGCCAGTTGCAGCTGATGCCGTACACGTCGCCGCATCTCCTTCGTAACGTGTGGCGTCGGCTGTACCCTCACGGAGACGATCCAGTCTATCATCTGTACCTGGAGGGCCAAGCTGACTCAGTGTATGAGTATCACGCCGTGGTTACTCTGCGCACCAGTTACAATTCCAGTTCTTACACTCGTACCTCTCGTAGCGGCTATGCTTCTACCGCTTCTCAGGCTGTCCAGTTTGCTGCATTCGAGGTACTTGTTGAGCTCTGCTACAACGAGGTCCGGATGCAGAATCACGCTGGTTTCCACTACTACCCTTCTCTCCATGATAATGGTCGTGTCCATTTCCCTGTCATTGATCCGGAGTCTGATAGTGTCGCTAGCCACCTTTCTCGGTACATCACTGCTAGCTATCTTCTGATCTACGAGCTGGCTCGTGAGCTGAGTCGTGCCCGTACTGCTTTAGCCTCTACTTTAGTCTCTGCTCGCTCAGCCACTACTTCTCCATCTGTGGGATTTATTCCCTACGTTCCTGCTAGTTCTAGATCCCCTGTTTCTCCGGTTACTCCCCCGTGTAGCTTGGGCACCGCAACTGCGAGTCCCCTTAGTGCTCCTGTAGAGTGGGTTTCACTCCTCTCCACTCCTACAGCTCCGATGATCCACCCTGCACCTGCCCCAGAGGGAGAGACCTCAAGGTAGCGTCATCATGTCACTTTTAACCCGGAGGTCTCCGTTAACCCCGTTAGTTCTGGATCCGAGTCCGCATCAGGAGAGGACCCCGCAGCGCCAGCCGAGCAGTAGAGCTTTCAAGCATTCTCAGCTGTCGGGATGGAGTATGGTTGTAATCGTACTAGTCATGATGTTTCGTTTCACGTATGAGGGTAGTTGGACCTGGCATGTTGTTATCTTTCATGTATGAGTCTATGTATAATTATGTTGGACTATATTTTATTCGCCGTATTTTCTTCATCTTTTTGGTTTTCGCTTGGTTTTTGTTGCTGGCTTCTCCCTTTTTTTTGTTGAATGCTTCTCATCTCGGTTGTGTTGACTTGGGAAAAATCATATTAGGATGACGCGGGGAGGCTGCAGTAGCAACGTTCGCGAGGGTTCTCCTGTTCGGTGTTCCGCACGACAGGCAGGACAATCACCCGAGTCGTACATTCCACCACCGCCTCCACCGCCAAATCCTCCCTCCACCCAGCAAATTATGTGTATGTTCGAGGAACGACGAAACAATGATATAATGGAAATATTCAGAAGTATTCAAGCAATGGTTGGACAGAATGGAAATCAGCCTGCCTCTCACTCCAAACTATCTGATTTTCAAAGGACTAAGCCTCCCAGTTTTAGTCAGGCCGTTGATCCCTTGGATGCAGATGATTGGTTAAGAACTATGAAAAGAAACTTGAGGTTGCTCGAACTGATGAAGAGGATAAAGTTCCATTTGTAACACATTATCTGGAAGGCGCTGCTACCATATGGTGGGAAAGTGAGAAAGCCATAGGGACTGAGAATGAAGCAATTACCTGGTCAAGATTCAAGGACCAGTTCCGAAAATATCACATCCCTGCGGGAATTATGAAGACTAAGCAGCATGAATTTCTCGCGCTCCTCCAAGGAAGTCAGTCAGTGGGAGAATATTTACAAAAATCCAATCACCTGTCACGTTACTCTCAATATGACATGGCCACTGAAGAAAGGAAGATGGATCGCTTTCTTGGTGGATTAAACCCGCAACTTCACTGTGCTCTCAGTATGTTCGATTTTCCAGATTTTCAAACCCTGGTGAACAAGGCTTTCATTGGTGAAAGGGAGCACAAGCTCGTGTCAGATAATAAGTCTGCCCATAATGATCACAAATGCAAGTTTGAGCCCAAGATGGAAATGCAACCAGTGCAGAAGGTTCGTACCTGGCAGCCAACTCCGATGGCATACTAGCCTAGTTGGCAACAAAATGTTAACAAGACCACCACCCAAATTTTGAATTATTGCTACGTTCCCCAACAACTTGCACATGTTGTTGACCGGGTCGTGGTGCTGCTGAAACGAGTCTTTCCCAGTGCAACCACATTTTCCGGTATGGGACGGCCTTAATGCGTTTCATTGTCATGCCTCTGGTCGGTACCTCAATTTAGGGAAGGTTATGGGTGTGCTGTACCCTGGCCCTGTAGGCAAGCATAACCCTGTGAGCCCGTTGTTAAGTTAATTTTGGTACCGGATCCCAGTGTGGATCGTGGCCACGACGGTGGTCGAGGTGTCTGGAGGTAGACACGGGACCACCCAGGACTAGCCCAGTGGGGTCTGAGTCGGAGGGGCCGGGAGAGTGTCATGACAGTGAAATGGTTTCGTCGGAACACTGTTGGTCCACCGGAATTGGAGGGTGAAGCCATGGGTTCCGTAGTGTGGGTACAGTGTACTAACCTCTGCAGAGTGTATTTAATCTATCGATAGCCGAGTCCACGGATACGGACACGCTCGAAAGTAAGGTACACCATGGGTCAACACTTAATAAATATGCACACTAAATTGCACTAATGATGACAGTGAGGTCATCGTGTTGAGTTGGACACGAATTGTCAGGTTGTGATCGTCGTAAGGATCACGGGCACGAGTTGGTCGGGTTGTGATCGTCGTAAGGATCACGGGCCATGAAATGGTCGGGTTGTGATCGCCGTAATGATCACGAGTATGTTTTGGTAATAATATGTTTGTTGGTCACACCGGGTAAGCAAGTTGGGAGAATGAGTACTTGTTGAGCACTGTCACAACATGTTGGTTATATAGCTGCATTGTTGATTAAATTGGATAAATATCATAATATTCTCTGTCGTCTTGGTTATGCTTATTGTGAGCTTGCAAGTACATTCAACGTACTGACCTAGTGTGTTATGCCAGATTTCAGGAAAGTTCCGTTGGAAAGGAGTGCTGCCCGAGTCTAGACCGTGTCCACGTCGGTGTCCCTGTGCTGTGGAGTCCCTCTACGACGTTGTTCCGCTACCGAGTAGTTGTCATCATCGAGGCCCCTTTATGTTCACTAAATAATGTACACATTGTTCAGCCGCACCGTCTATGCTGCTTGGCCTCGCTAGCTGTTGTAATATGAACTATGTTCTGCTAGCATGAATAAAGCGGTTGTTTTCTGTGCCATGTTGTTGTGTGTTGCCAGAAGACAAGGTCTCCGGGCTGGCAATGCAAGGTAAACCGGTCGCTCTGAGCCAGGGTGCCACATGTTGTGAGGGAGCAGATGTTTGAATGACTAAATGAATTCAACTGTTTTATCACTGAATGTGTTGTTTTGTCTGCATATGTTTGTCATGTGCACTTTTGAACTGCTTGTTTATCTGACGTTGAACTGATTTGTGGTCAAATGTTGCATGGCTTGTATAATAACTATTCCCTACCAGCTAGCTGCCCACCTACCTATTTATTATTTTTATAATCTTCGAGTCTCCATGTCTATAAATTCTATCCATCTATGTGTGGTGTGTGTCCATGTCTCCCCCCTCCCTTTTCTTCCTTCTTCTAGAGTCAAATCTAGGTTCCTCCCTCTTCTCTTCGTTGGTTTTTCCCTGTTCCTGTGTGTTCGATGGAGGATTGTTCATGCGGATGCCTAGGAAAGATGGCACGCATAGCTGACGGCTGTGTGTACGAATCTGGTTTGGAGCTCACCCAGACTCAGCATCGTGGGCCACTTTCTTGTCTGCTGTACAAAAACCATGGGTTTCATACACCCTATGTTTGTCTCCTGACGGTTGGTGACTTGAAGGAATCATGGGTATGTGTTTCTATTCGTTAAGTTTTCTACTTTTTTGTTGGTCTCTATTTGTATCCCATGGAGTGAATCTGTAGTTCAGTCTTATGAATAGTTTGTCTATATTTTTTTATTTGGTTTTGTCAGAATTTAACAGTAGGGATTTCTGTGTGTATTTGTTTGTTGCTTAACAGTATTTTATCCATTTTTGTATAATCCTTGATCTGTTTTTTGTCAGATGTTTTTACTGTAGGTGTATTGATATGTATATTTATTCAGTTTAGTCAGTTCACATGTCTAGTTAGTTTTGTGATATTGTTTTGGTTCATATTTTTTCTTTTTTAGTTTGTTATGCAAACCGTTCCTATATCTGTGTAAAAATTCGGTTATGTCAGGTGTTCACTTTATTTTGTACTCCCATGCCCATTTGCAGGAAATGTCACCCAGGATCAGGACTGTTGCTCCTAGTTCCGGTGTTCTGAAGATGGTGACTTCATACAAAAATGGGTATCAGTTGATGGATGTTGCCTACCACATCGACTTTGGTCTTGCACTGATTATATTTTTTCTGTGCTAACCTGCTAATGGTTGTGAGTGTAGATGGCTCCGGTGCTGTATCCGTGCCAGTTGCAGCTGATGCCGTACACGTCGCCGCATCTCCTTCGTAACGTGTGGCGTCGGCTGTACCCTCACGGAGACGATCCAGTCTATCATGTGTACCTGGAGGGCCAAGCTGACTCAGTGTATGAGTATCACGCCGTGGTTACTCTGCGCACCAGTTACAATTCCAGTTCTTACACTCGTACCTCTCGTAGCGGCTATGCTTCTACCGCTTCTCAGGCTGTCCAGTTTGCTGCATTCGAGGTACTTGTTGAGCTCTGCTACAACGAGGTCCGGATGCAGAATCACCCTGGTTTCCACTACTACCCTTCTCTCCATGATAATGGTCGTGTCCATTTCCCTGTCATTGATCCGGAGTCTGATAGTGTCGCTAGCCACCTTTCTCGGTACATCACTGCTAGCTATCTTCTAATCTACGAGCTGGCTCGTGAGCTGAGTCGTGCCCGTACTGCTTTAGCCTCTACTTTAGTCTCTGCTCGCTCAGCCACTACTTCTCCATCTGTGGGATTTATTCCCTACGTTCCTGCTAGTTCTAGATCCCCTGTTTCTCCGGTTACTCCCCCGTGTAGCTTGGGCACCGCAACTGCGAGTCCCCTTAGTGCTCCTGTAGAGTGGATTTCACTCCTCTCCACTCCTACAGCTCCGATGATCCACCCTGCACCTGCCCCAGAGGGAGAGGCCTCAAGGTAGCGTCATCATGTCACTTTTAACCCGGAGGTCTCCGTTAACCCCGTTAGTTCTGGATCCGAGTCCGCATCAGGAGAGGACCCCGCAGCGCCAGCCGAGCAGTAGAGCTTTCAAGCATTCTCAGCTGTCGGGATGGAGTATGGTTGTAATCGTACTAGTCATGATGTTTCGTTTCACGTATGAGGGTAGTTGGACCTGGCATGTTGTTATCTTTCATGTATGAGTCTATGTATAATTATGTTGGACTATATTTTATTCGCCGTATTTTCTTCATCTTTTTGGTTTTCGCTTGGTTTTTGTTGCTGGCTTCTCCCTTTTTTTTGTTGAATGCTTCTCATCTCGGTTGTGTTGACTTGGGAAAAATCATATTAGGATGACGCGGGGAGGCTGCAGTAGCAACGTTCGCGAGGGTTCTCCTGTTCGGTGTTCCGCACGACAGGCAGGACAATCACCCGAGTGGTACATTCCACCACCGCCTCCACCGCCAAATCCTCCCTCCACCCAGCAAATTATGTGTATGTTCGAGGAACGACGAAACAATGATATAATGGAAATATTCAGAAGTATTCAAGCAATGGTTGGACAGAATGGAAATCAGCCTGCCTCTCACTCCAAACTATCTGATTTTCAAAGGACTAAGCCTCCCAGTTTTAGTCAGGCCGTTGATCCCTTGGATGCAGATGATTGGTTAAGAACTATGAAAAGAAACTTGAGGTTGCTCGAACTGATGAAGAGGATAAAGTTCCATTTGTAACACATTATCTGGAAGGCGCTGCTACCATATGGTGGGAAAGTGAGAAAGCCATAGGGACTGAGAATGAAGCAATTACCTGGTCAAGATTCAAGGACCAGTTCCGAAAATATCACATCCCTGCGGGAATTATGAAGACTAAGCAGCGTGAATTTCTCGCGCTCCTCCAAGGAAGTCAGTCAGTGGGAGAATATTAACAAAAATCCAATCACCTGTCACGTTACTCTCAATATGACATGGCCACTGAAGAAAGGAAGATGGATCGCTTTCTTGGTGGATTAAACCCACAACTTCACTGTGCTCTCAGTATGTTCGATTTTCCAGATTTTCAAACCCTGGTGAACAAGGCTTTCATTGGTGAAAGGGAGCACAAGCTCGTGTCAGATAATAAGTCTGCCCATAATGATCACAAATGCAAGTTTGAGCCCAAGATGGAAATGCAACCAGTGCAGAAGGTTCGTACCTGGCAGCCAACTCCGATGGCATACTAGCCTAGTTGGCAACAAAATGTTAACAAGACCACCACCCAAATTTTGAATTATTGCTACGTTCCCCAACAACTTGCACATGTTGTTGACCGGGTCGTGGTGCCGCTGAAACGAGTCTTTCCCAGTGCAACCACATTTTCCGGTATGGGACAGCCTTAATGCGTTTCATTGTCATGCCTCTGGTCGGTACCTCAATTTAGGGAAGGTTATGGGTGTGCTGTACCCTGGCCCTGTAGGCAAGCATAACCCTGTGAGCCCGTTGTTAAGTTAATTTTGGTACCGGATCCCAGTGTGGATCGTGGCCACGACGGTGGTCGAGGTGTCTGGAGGTAGACACGGGACCACCCAGGACTAGCCCAGTGGGGTCTGAGTCGGAGGGGCCGGGAGAGTGTCATGACAGTGAAATGGTTTCGTCGGAACACTGTTGGTCCACCGGAATTGGAGGGTGAAGCCATGGGTTCCGTAGTGTGGGTACAGTGTACTAACCTCTGCAGAGTGTATTTAATCTATCGATAGCCGAGTCCACGGATATGGACACGCTCGAAAGTAAGGTACACCATGGGTCAACACTTAATAAATATGCACACTAAATTGCACTAAGGATGACAGTGAGGTCATCGTGTTGAGTTGGACACGAATTGTCAGGTTGTGATCGTCGTAAGGATCACGGGCACGAGTTGGTCGGGTTGTGATCGTCGTAAGGATCACGGGCCATGAAATGGTCGGGTTGTGATCGCCGTAATGATCACGAGTATGTTTTGGTAATAATATGTTTGTTGGTCACACCGGGTAAGCAAGTTGGGAGAATGAGTACCTGTTGAGCACTGTCACAACATGTTGGTTATATAGCTGCATTGTTGATTAAATTGGATAAATATCATAATATTCTCTGTCGTCTTGGTTATGCTTATTGTGAGCTTGCAAGTACATTCAACGTACTGACCTAGCGTGTTATGCCAGATTTCAGGAAAGTTCCGTTGGAAAGGAGTGCTGCCCGAGTCTAGACCGTGTCCACGTCGGTGTCCCTGTGCTGTGGAGTCCCTCTACGACGTTGTTCCGCTACCGAGTAGTTGTCATCATCGAGGCCCCTTTATGTTCACTAAATAATGTACATATTGTTCAGCCGCACCGTCTATGCTGCTTGGCCTCGCTAGCTGTTGTAATATGAACTATGTTCTGCTAGCATGAATAAAGCGGTTGTTTTCTGTGCCATGTTGTTGTGTGTTGCCAGAAGACAAGGTCTCCGGGCTGGCAATGCAAGGTAAACCGGTCGCTCTGAGCCAGGGTGCCACATGTTGTGAGGGAGCAGATGTTTGAATGACTAAATGAATTCAACTGTTTTATCACTGAATGTGTTGTTTTGTCTGCATATGTTTGTCATGTGCACTTTTGAACTGCTTGTTTATCTGACGTTGAACTGATTTGTGGTCAAATGTTGCATGGCTTGTATAATAACTATTCCCTACCAGCTAGCTGCCCACCTACCTATTTATTATTTTTATAATCTTCGAGTCTCCATGTCTATAAATTCTATCCATCTATGTGTGGTGTGTGTCCATGTCTCCCCCCTCCCTTTTCTTCCTTCTTCTAGAGTCAAATCTAGGTTCCTCCCTCTTCTCTTCGTTGGTTTTTCCCTATTCCTGTGTGTTCGATGGAGGATTGTTCATGCGGATGCCTAGGAAAGATGGCACGCATAGCTGACGGCTGTGTGTACGAATCTGGTTTGGAGCTCACCCAGACTCAGCATCGTGGGCCACTTTCTTGTCTGCTGTACAAAAACCATGGGTTTCATACACCCTATGTTTGTCTCCTGACGGTTGGTGACTTGAAGGAATCATGGGTATGTGTTTCTATTCGTTAAGTTTTCTACTTTTTTGTTGGTCTCTATTTGTATCCCATGGAGTGAATCTGTAGTTCAGTCTTATGAATAGTTTGTCTATATTTTTTTATTTGGTTTTGTCAGAATTTAACAGTAGGGATTTCTGTGTGTATTTGTTTGTTGCTTAACAGTATTTTATCCATTTTTGTATAATCCTTGATCTGTTTTTTGTCAGATGTTTTTACTGTAGGTGTATTGATATGTATATTTATTCAGTTTAGTCAGTTCACATGTCTAGTTAGTTTTGTGATATTGTTTTGGTTCATATTTTTTCTTTTTAGTTTGTTATGCAAACCGTTCCTATATCTGTGTAAAAATTCGGTTATGTCAGGTGTTCACTTTATTTTGTACTCCCATGCCCATTTGCAGAAAATGTCACCCAGGATCAGGACTGTTGCTCCTAGTTCCGGTGTTCTGAAGATGGTGACTTCATACAAAAATGGGTATCAGTTGATGGATGTTGCCTACCACATCGACTTTGGTCTTGCACTGATTATATTTTTTCTGTGCTAACCTGCTAATGGTTGTGAGTGTAGATGGCTCCGGTGCTGTATCCGTGCCAGTTGCAGCTGATGCCGTACACGTCGCCGCATCTCCTTCGTAACGTGTGGCGTCGGCTGTACCCTCACGGAGACGATCCAGTCTATCATGTGTACCTGGAGGGCCAAGCTGACTCAGTGTATGAGTATCACGCCGTGGTTACTCTGCGCACCAGTTACAATTCCAGTTCTTACACTCGTACCTCTCGTAGCGGCTATGCTTCTACCGCTTCTCAGGCTGTCCAGTTTGCTGCATTCGAGGTACTTGTTGAGCTCTGCTACAACGAGGTCCGGATGCAGAATCACCCTGGTTTCCACTACTACCCTTCTCTCCATGATAATGGTCGTGTCCATTTCCCTGTCATTGATCCGGAGTCTGATAGTGTCGCTAGCCACCTTTCTCGGTACATCACTGCTAGCTATCTTCTGATCTACGAGCTGGCTCGTGAGCTGAGTCGTGCCCGTACTGCTTTAGCCTCTACTTTAGTCTCTGCTCGCTCAGCCACTACTTCTCCATCTGTGGGATTTATTCCCTACGTTCCTGCTAGTTCTAGATCCCCTGTTTCTCCGGTTACTCCCCCGAGTAGCTTGGGCACCGCAACTGCGAGTCCCCTTAGTGCTCCTGTAGAGTGGGTTTCACTCCTCTCCACTCCTACAGCTCCGATGATCCACCCTGCACCTGCCCCAGAGGGAGAGACCTCAAGGTAGCGTCATCATGTCACTTTTAACCCGGAGGTCTCCGTTAACCCCGTTAGTTCTGGATCCGAGTCCGCATCAGGAGAGGACCCCGCAGCGCCAGCCGAGCAGTAGAGCTTTCAAGCATTCTCAGCTGTCGGGATGGAGTATGGTTGTAATCGTACTAGTCATGATGTTTCGTTTCACGTATGAGGGTAGTTGGACTTGGCATGTTGTTATCTTTCATGTATGAGTCTATGTATAATTATGTTGGACTATATTTTATTCGCCGTATTTTCTTCATCTTTTTGGTTTTCGCTTGGTTTTTGTTGCTGGCTTCTCCCTAGTTTTTGTTGAATGCTTCTCATCTCGGTTGTGTTGACTTGGGAAAAATCATATTAGGATGACGCGGGGAGGCTGCAGTAGAAACGTTCGCGAGGGTTCTCCTGTTCGGTGTTCCGCATGACAGGCAGGACAATCACCCGAGTCGTACATTCCACCACCGCCTCCACCGCCAAATCCTCCCTCCACCCAGCAAATTATGTGTATCTTCGAGGAACGACGAAACAATGATATAATGGAAATATTCAGAAGTATTCAAGCAATGGTTGGACAGAATGGAAATCAGCCTGCCTCTCACTCCAAACTATCTGATTTTCAAAGGACTAAGCCTCCCAGTTTTAGTCAGGCCGTTGATCCCTTGGATGCAGATGATTGGTTAAGAACTATGAAAAGAAACTTGAGGTTGCTCGAACTGATGAAGAGGATAAAGTTCCATTTGTAACACATTATCTGGAAGGCGCTGCTACCATATGGTGGGAAAGTGAGAAAGCCATAGGGACTGAGAATGAAGCAATTACCTGGTCAAGATTCAAGGACCAGTTCCGAAAATATCACATCCCTTTGGGAATTATGAAGACTAAGCAGTGTGAATTTCTCGCGCTCCTCCAAGGAAGTCAGTCAGTGGGAGAATATTTACAAAAATCCAATCACCTGTCACGTTACTCTCAATATGACGTGGCCACTGAAGAAAGGAAGATGGATCGCTTTCTTGGTGGATTAAACCCGCAACTTCACTGTGCTCTCAGTATGTTCGATTTTCCAGATTTTCAAACCCTGGTGAACAAGGCTTTCATTGGTGAAAGGGAGCACAAGCTCGTGTCACATAATAAGTCTGCCCATAATGATCACAAATGCAAGTTTGATCCCAAGATGGAAATGCAACCAGTGCAGAAGGTTCGTACCTGGCAGCCAACTCCGATGGCATACTAGCCTAGTTGGCAACAAAATGTTAACAAGACCACCACCCAAGTGAAGAATGATGTGCTCAACCCAGTTATGGATAATCGTCTGCGCAACAATTCCTGTTATAGTTGCGGACAAACAGGAGATTATGCCAAACAGTGTCCCAAGAACACCCGGACCAATGCTACGTTCAAGCCTCAAATCCATCATTTGGAAGCCAGTCCAAGTCAGCACGACATCACGGGATACGTTCATCACATTTCATCTAACAAAGCCCAAGAAAATCCCGAAGTCGTCATTGGTATGTTCCCTGTTAATAACATACATGCAACAATTTTATTTGACTCTGAGGCTTCCCACTCTTTTATTTCTCGGAGTTTTGTCGCCTAAAACAAATTTCCTTGTTCACTTTTGGGCAAGAATATGCTAGTACAAACCCCGGGATCTATTATTCAAAGCAATCTTGTCTGCAGCAATCTGGAAGTCAGGATCAACAAAATCTGTTTCCCGACGTCTCTGATACTGATTGAGTCTGAAAAATTGGATGTTATCTTGGGAATGAATTGGCTGACTCAGTACCAAGTATGCATAAATTGTGCGACCCGGGAAGTCAACTTGACCCGACAAGATGGATGAGCTACCAAGTTTATTGCTCGTAGAAGCATACCCTCCAAGGAAATGGTTTTTACAGCAATAGCAGAAATGGAATTAATTCCAGTGGTCAGTGAGTTTCCCTATGTATTCCCAGAAGAACTGCCAGGCATGCCACCTGACCGAGAGCTTGAGTTTGCAATAGAACTTGTGCCCGGAACCACACCAATACACAAGAAATATTATCGAATGCCGTCATCCGAGTTGGTGGAGCTAAAGAAACAGCTTGATGAAATGCTCCAAAAAGGATATATCCGCCCCAGTTCCTCGCCATGGGGATCACCCGCTATTTTTGTGAACAAGAAAGATGGCAGCCTTCATATGTGTGTGGATTCCCGACAGTTGAATGATGTCACGATCAAGAACAAATACCCTCTACCAAGAATTGATGATTTATTTGATCAGCTCAGTGGAGCCAAGGTATTCTCAAAGATTGATTTGTGGACTAGATATTACCAGGTCAAAATTAAAAAGGAGGATATTCCCAAGACCGCGTTCACCACTCGTTACGGTCTTTATGAATACACCGTCATGTCCTTCGGCCTCACCAACGCCCCCGCGCCTTCTTCATGCACATGATGAACAAGGTATTCATGGATTTCCTTGATAAGTTCGTGGTCGTTGATGGAGTCCTGGATTAGGGGGTCTCCAGATGGCCGGACTATGACCTTTAGCCGGACTCCTGGACTATGAAGATACAAGATTGAAGAGTTCGCCCCGTGTCCGGATGGGACTTTCCTTGGCGTGGAAGGCAAGCTTGGTGATACGGATATGTAGATCTCCTACCATTGTAACCGACTCTGTGTAACCCTAACCCTCTTCGGTTCCTATATAAACCGGAGGGTTTTAGTCCGTAGCACGAAGAACAATCATGCCATAGGCTAGCTTCTAGGGTTTAGCCTCTCTGATCTCGTGGTAGATCTACTCTTGTACTACGCATATCATCAATATTAATCAAGCAGGAGCAGGGTTTTACCTCCATCGAGAGGGCCCGAACCTGGGTAAACACATCATGTCCCTTGTCTCCTGTTACCATCCACCTAGACACACAGTTCGGGACCCCCTACCCGAGATCCGCCGGTTTTGGCGCCGACATTGGTGCTTTCATTGAGAGTTCCTCTGTGTCGTCATGTTTAGGCCCGATGGCTCCTCCGATCATCAACAACGATGCGGTCCAGGGTGAGACTTTTCTCCCCGGACAGATCTTCGTATTCGGCGGCTTTGCACTGCGGGCCAATTCGCTTGGCCATCTGGAGCAGATTGAAAGCTACGCCCCTGGCCATCAGGTCAGATTTGGAAGTTTGAACTATACGGTTGACGTCCGCGGAGACTTGATCTTCGACGGGTTCGAGCCACAACCGAGCGCGCCGCACTATCACGATGGGCATGATCTAGCTCTACCGCCGAACAGTGCCTTGGGGGCTGCACCAGTGCCCGCTCCGACCCTTAGTTCGGAGCCGATTGCGCCGATCGAGGACGGGTGGCTGGACTCCGCCTCAGGGGCTGCGATCTCTATGGGGATTGAGCCGAACACCAACCCTGTCCTTTGCGAAGCTCGTGACTCCAAGGTGCCGGACTCCTCTCCGGACTCCGAACCTTCTGTGCCCCTGCCAATCGAATCCGATTGGGCGCCGATCATGGAGTTCACCACCACGGACATCTTTCAGCACTCGCCCTTTGGCGACATCCTGAATTCACTAAAGTCTCTCTCTTTATCAGGAGAGCCCTGGCCGGACTATGGTCAACAAGGTTGGGATGCGGACGACGAAGAAATTCATCTCCCACCCACCACCCACTTTGCAGTCACTATCGAAAGTTTAAACGATGTGCTCGACTTCGACTCTGAAGACATCGACG
This sequence comes from Triticum aestivum, assembly GCF_018294505.1. NCBI lineage: Eukaryota > Viridiplantae > Streptophyta > Magnoliopsida > Poales > Poaceae > Triticum > Triticum aestivum. Next base: position 636,591,847 of record NC_057810.1, read on the forward strand.
GTATGGACGACGATGTAGGAGACAAACATGAACCGGCACCTATAGGGCACTGGACAGCCACCTCATCTCACCATGTATACATGGTGGACACACTTAAAGGAAGCGACGACGAGGAACAATGCGACGCCACGAGGGATCATTCCCTTGAAAAGCAGTCAAAACGGCGACGTAAGTGCCGCTCAAAGTCCCGCCTCGACAAAGTCAGAAGCCAGACAGACCCAGCCATAGAGTAGGGAGAACCGGTGGACGACGAACACGCTATCGAGCAACCGTCCGAACAGGACAATCTGGATAAACAACCCGTCCCCGGCGAAAATAACAGTCCGAACGATCTCACGCCGGACAAGTTGCTGGAGCAGAAGAACCTCCACAAAAGGCTCGCCGCCACTGCCCGTAGCCTGAAAAAGCAGAAGCAGAAGCTCAAAACAGCGGAAGATGCGCTCAGAATCAGATGGAGCAAAGTACTCAACACCACAGATAAATACGACGATAGTCGCCGAACAAAGAGCTACCCGAAGCGAAAACTACTGCCCAAATTTGATGAGGAGGCTGTAGAGCCCCCGCAATCAAAGAACAAGGAGACAACCCGGTTGGATAGACGACGCCATGGCAAACATAGAGCGGCAATCGGTGCCGCACACAAGCCGGCACGCGATCCGCACACGGATTCGAATCAAAAAGATGGCCTAGTTAGATCTATCTACGGGCCAAGAAAGCAAGCTCTAGTAAGCAATGCAACACATCAAGTATCCGAGTATTATGGTACACCTAAATATAGGGGTGCCACACACCCCCTATGTCTCACCGATGAGGTTCTGGATTATGAATTTCCAGCGGGATTCAAGCCCGTAACATAGAGGCATACGACGAAACAACAGACCCTGGAGTCTGGATCGAGGATTACATCCTCCACATACACATGGCTAGAGGAGATGACCTCCACGCCATAAAATACTTACCCCTCAAGCTGGGACCCGCGCCCAGCTGGATTGCCATTGTATCCCCGGGGGGTATGCCTATATAAACCCCCCGGGGCACCCATGCCAAGGGTTCGCATCCATTAACCTTAGAACAGATCACATAGGAATAGGAGAGCTAGCCTTGCCTCCCTCTACCTCCAGAATACAGCTCTAGGAGCAACCTTGTAGTCACTACGCCTTAGTGATCATGCAGAGACCCCGCAGAGCAGCAGTAGGGGTGTTATCTCCCCGGAGAGCCCCGAAGCTGGGTATGATTCGCCGGCGTGCATGCCTTCGCCTAATCCCGTTTCCTGGCACCGGTGACGTTCTACTCGCTCCCACCATGATAAGCCATCCTTTGGCATATGTCGCACTGAACCCCCGACATTTGGCGCCCACCGTGGGGCGAGGTGCACCGTCGTCCGGAGATCTATTTTGGACGGGACCCCTTTTCTCCCCGGCGAGCGTAGCCAGCCCGGCACGCCCGATGGCGCTTGCCCCGACGCGCTGCAAAGCGTCGACGACGCCTGCGCGGCGAGCTGCCTCGCTGACCTTCTCGGCGAGGTTAGCATCTCCGACGAGCCTGCATCCGATGCAGGCACGGGCGGCCCCGAAAGCTTCCTCGCGGGCCTCCTCGATCATCTCGACGTCGCCGGCGGCCTGCCGTGGACTTGGAGTCTGTAGGCTCCACCAACCCGATGCTGGTCGACTCCGACGGCGTGTCGCTCGACACGTTCCCCTCCAATGTGGTGTTCTACGACGAGCCGCTCCCTCGCGAGGCGAGCGGCGGAAGCGCCATCATGGAAGTACTCGTCATCAGTCATGGCGAGCGCTCTGGTGAAGGATCTCATGACCCGCTCGACGCGGCTCTGCGAGACCTAACGGCGCCCATCCTGGAGGACGCTGACGCCGATACGCTGGAGGCACGCCGCCTTCAGCTCGTCGAAGGCGCGAAAAAGCTGGCAAGCATGAGACGCTTGTCAGAGGCCTACCAACGTGAGATGGATCGCGCTGTGGGCGGCTCGCCAGCGCCGACTGGGCCTAGCCGCCTAGGCGTGGTCCGACAACGCGGCGCGGCCATCGCCAACCTGTTCGGGGCCGATCGCCCTGTATATGCCACGCCTGCGGAGAACACCCGTGCCGCCCAGGCGGCGGCAGACGAGCTAGACAACTTCGAAGGCAAAAAGCGCCGCCTAATGATTGAGTGATTCCAGCGACTCCTCAAAGTGGCTGCCGCATAGAACGAAGCTGGCTGCCGCACGGAGGCACCGCAGCGACAAAATGACGACTTACCTCCCTGCCGAGATCAAGGCGCGACATCTCGGACACCGACTGGCGGAGTCCGCAGAAGAAAACAGAAGGATCCGGCTGTCAGCCACAGTCGGACTCGCCCCAGAGCAGTGGAGCGGCAGGGCCACTACCTGCCTCCCCCACCACGAAGAGAAAGACGAGTCTCCCCACCGCCTGTCGAGCATCCGACTCTCGGCGACCGCCTCGGCCGTCGAGAGGGAGTCGGAGAGAACGACGCTCGCCACCGGATCGACCGACTCCACCGATCCCTGGCACTGGAAGAAGAAGATGAGCTGGGCCCGCCCTGCTTCGGACCCCGCATTCGAGATGAGCCTTTTCCCAAAGGGTTCACGCTCCCGCGAGACACGCCGAAGTACACCGACTCCATGAAGCCGGAGGATTGGCTAGTCGACTACTCCACATCTGTCAACATAGCGAACGGCAACAAGCGCGTTGCCGTGAAGTACGTTCCGCTCATGCTCCAGGGTACAGCCCGAACATGGCTGAACAGTTTGAAGCCCCGCAGCACCAACAGTTTGGTCGACTTCACGGAAGCTTTCATCCGCAAATTCACCATCATGTACAAGCGGCCCCCCAAGCCACGACAACTCTCCTTGTGCGTGCAAGGCCAAGACAAGTCGACACGCGACTACCTCACACGATGGGGCGAGCTTCGGAACTCCTGTGAGGGCATGAACGAGGTGCAGGCTATCGAGTACTTCACCGCCGGGTGCACGGAAGGCACCCTCCTCAAGCACCGGCTCCTCTACGACGAGCCCGAGACCCTCGACGAGTTGCTGGTCATTGCAGACAAATATGCCACAGCCGACTCCTCCATGAAGACAGATATTCAAGTTCATGCGACTGGCAAAGTGGCCCCTCAAGCTCCCAGATCTCCGGCTGGAGATACCAGCCGGCGACAGCAGCAGAATGATCACAAGCGCAAGGCCCCACAACCGACTTCCAGCAGTCGGCAGGTTGCGACAGCCGAAGACCAACAACCTGAGGGGCAGCCTCCGGCGAAGAGACAGAAAGGCGGCAAGTCCAACTGGTTGCCGGCCTTCTCTTATGAGAAGACTTTGGATGGTCCCTGCAAGTTCCACAGCGGCGCAAAGCCATCAAACCATACCACACGGAAGTGCCACTCGCTCACCAGAATCGCCAAGGGAGACGGCCTCCTTCCTCCACCGCCTTCTGGGCTGCCGCCTCCACAGCCACCCCAGCAGCCGGCGGCCAGGCCAGCCGGCGCCGTACAAGATGAGTACCCCGAAGAACATGGAGCTTATGTGGTGTTCACCAGTGTGGCTGACGATCGACGCAGCAGACTGTTGCAGCAGCAAGAAGTAAATGCAGTAGCATCAGATACTCCAGAGTTTATGCATTGGTCCGAGAAGCCTATCAGTTGGAGTAGAGCAGATCACCCAGAGGTGATGCCGAAACCGGGCTCCTACGCCTTGGTTCTGAGTGCTACCTTGGACACTAATAGGCGGGCCGCTCGCTTCTCGCGAGTGTTGATAGACGGAGGCAGCAGCATCAACATCCTGTACAAGGATACCATGGAGAAATTAGGAATCAAGCAGAAACAGCTTCAAAGCAGCCGAACTGTTTTCCACGGCATTGTGCCTGGCCTTTCCTGCTCTCCAATAGGCAAGATCCAGATAGACGTCCTCTTCGGAGAAAAAGATCATTTTCGCCGAGAGCTAGTCTGGTTTGAAGTGGTGGACCGTGAAAGCCCATACCAAGCGCTGCTTGGCCGACCTGCCTTAGCCAAGTTCATGGTGGTCCCCCACTACGCCTACCTCAAGATGAAGATGCCGAGTTCAAAGGGGATTCTGACCGTGGCAGGCGACTATAGGAAGTCATCCGCCTGCGCGGCCAAGAGCAGTCGGTTAACCGAGTCCCTAGTGATCGCAGCTGAAAGGCGGCTCCTTGACCGAGTTGTGGCGATGGCCTGCAAGTAGCCAGAGATGTCGCCCGACCCCAAGGAGTCGGAAGCTGATGGTTCGTTCAAGCCGGCTAAGGAAACAAAGAGGATACCTTTGGACCCGGAGCACCCGGAGAGGCACGCTGTCATAGGTGCAAACCTAGACAGCAAATAGGAAGGCGAGCTCGTCGATTTCCTCCGTGAGAATCGAGACATCTTTGCATGGTCCCCTAAAGACATGCCAGGTGTACCGACAGAATTCGCCGAGCACAAGTTACATGTATGATCTGATGTGAAGCCCGTCAGGCAGCCCTTGCGCCGCCTGTCAGAATAGAAAAGAAGAGTTGTTGGAGAGGAGATAGCCCGACTCCTAGCGGCCGGTTTCACTATGGAGGTGTTCTTTCTAGAATGGCTGGCGAACCCGGTCCTAGTGTTGAAGAAGAACAAATAGTGGCGGATGTGTATCGACTACACAAGCCTCAACAAGGCTTGCCCCACAGATCCATTTGCTCTGCCGAGAATTGACCAGGTGATAGAGCCCACAGCTGGATGCGAGTTGTTGAGCTTCTTAGACGCATATTTAGGATATCACCAGATCAAGCTGAACCCGGCAGACAGACTGAAGACTACCTTCATCACGCCGTTTGGAGCCTTCTGCTACCTGACTATGACATTCGGCTTGAGGAATGCCGGCGCCACCTTTCAGCGTTGCATGCAGAAATGTCTCCTCAAGCAACTCGGCAGGAATGCCCACGTCTACGTGGATGATGTGGTAGTGAAGACGGAAAAGCGGGGAACATTATTGGAAGATCTCCAAGAAAACTTTGAGAATCTGCACCGGTTCCAGATCAAGCTCAATCCCGAGAAGTGCGTCTTGGGAGTGCCAGCTGGCCAGCTCCTTGGCTTCCTGGTCTCTGAACGCGGCATAGAATGCAACCCTGTGAAGATCAAGGCCATTGAGAGAATGGAAGTCCCCCGCCGACTGTTAGATGTGTAGAAGTTCACCGGCTGCCTCGCTTCCATCAGCTGATTCATCAGTCGGCTGGGCGAGAAGGCTCTCCCTTTGTACCAACTGATGAAAAAGACCACCTTCTTCGAGTGGAACCACAAGGCGGATGAAGCATTTATCGAGTTGAATAAGATGTTGACTACTCCCCCTGTGATGGTGGCTCCGACTCCCAAAGAGCCTATGCTCCTATACATCGCTGCCACCAGCCGGGTAGTCAGCACAGTTGTCGTAGTCGAGCGCAAGGAGGAAGGCAAGGCGCTCCCTGTCTAGAGACCGACATATTACCTGAGCGAGGTACTGTCGACCTCCAAGCAGAACTACCCCCACTACCAGAAGATGTGCTACGGCGTGCATTTTGCCGCCAAGAAGTTGAAGCCTTACTTTCAAGAACATCCAATCACTGTGGTTTGCACCGCTCCACTGGCCGAGATCATCGGAAGCCGTGATGCTTCGGGCCGAGTAGCCAAGTGGGCCATAGATCTGGCTCCCTACACAATCTACTACCAGCCCCGCACCGCCATCAAGTCACAAGCAATGGCCGACTTCCTTGTCGACTGGGCCGAGACCCAGTACCTGCCGCCAGCACCTGACTCCACCCATTGGCGAATGCATTTCGATGGCTCCAAGATGCGCACCGGCCTGGGAGCCGGCGTCGTCCTCACCTCCCCCAAAGGCGACAAGCTCAAGTACGCACTGCAGATCCACTTCGCCGCCTCCAACAACGTTTCCAAATACGAGGCGCTCGTTCACGGGCTCCGGCTTGCTAAAGAACTCGGCATCCGCCGGATCCTGTGCTACGGCGACTCCGATTTGGTGGTCCAGCAGTCATCTGGCGACTGGGACGCCAAAGACGCAAACATGGGGAGCTACCGTTTCCTGGTGTAGCAACTCAGCGGATATTTCGAGGGGTGTGAATTTCTTCACATTCCAAGAAATGACAATGACCATGCGGACGCCCTGGCACGAGTCGGCTCCACCCGTCAAGCAATACCATCTGGCGTCGCCCTTCAGCGCCTCCTCAAGCCGTCTATCAAGCCTTCGCCAGAATCAGACTCTATTTTTGTGCTAGCTCCCCCCGAAGAAGTCGGATCTGACTCAAGAGCACCAGCAGACGGCACAAGAATCCTCACAGACAGCTCCAAAAATACCGCAGTCAAAGCCGGCCCGGGGACTGCGACAGTCAGCCTGAAGACTTCAGAACTTGGCCCGGGGACTTCACCAATCCAGCAAGCAACCGCGGATCCCAGCCCGCTGCCTCCCAGCCCAGCCGCCCTTGTCCAAGTCACAATAGTGGCAATCGAAGAAGTGGCAGCACCCTCATGGGCCCAGCCCATCCTCAAGTTTCTAGTAAACAGGGAGCTGCCAACTGATGAAATCCTGGCTCGGCAAGTGCAACACCGAGCGGCAGCCTATACAATAGTCAACAGAGAGCTGGTCAGGCACAGTTTCACTGGTGTCTACCAACGCTGTGTCGAGGCAGAACAAGGCCAAGCAATCCTCAGAGACATCCATGAAGGCGAGCGTGGCCATCATGCGGCTTCAAGGGCACTCGTCGCCAAAGCCTTCCGACACGGATTCTTCTGGCCGACTGCCCTGGAAGAGGCCAAGGAATTAGTCCAAAACTGCAAGGGGTGCCAGATGTTCCGTTCCAAGCCGCTCCAGCCGGCTTCAGCGCTCAAGACCATTCCCATCGCCTGGCCCTTTGCGGTTTGGGGCCTGGACATGGTGGGACCATTCAAGATGGCACGAGGCGGCCTAACTCACCTACTTGTCGCGGTGGACAAGTTGACCAAGTGGATAGAAGCAAAACCCATCAAGAAATTGAACGGTCCGACTGTAGTAACCTTCATCACCGACATTACGACTCGGTACGGCGTACCACATAGCATCATCACCGACAATGGCACAAATTTTGCCAAAGGAGCCTTGGCCCATTTCTGCGCAACACAGGGAATCCGACTGGACTTAGCGTCCGTCGCCCATCCGCAGTCAAACGGCCAGGTAGAGCAAGCAAACGGTCTCATCCTATCCGGCATCAAGCCCCGCCTGGTTGAACCACTGGAGCGCTCGGCCGGCTGTTGGCTTGAGGAGCTGCCAGCCGTCCTCTAGAGTCTGCGCATGACTCCAAACAAGTCAACCGGCTTCACGCCTTTCTTCCTCGTCTACGGTGCTGAAGCCGTCATCCCGACGGACATAGAATTCGACTCCCCGCGAGTCACCATGTAAACCGAGGTCAAGACGGCGTCGATCTGCTGGAAGAGGGCCGGCTGTTGGCACTTAGTCGGTCCAGCATCTACCAGCAGAGCCTGCGCCGATACTACAACAGGAAGGTCAAGCCAAGATCTTTTCAAGAGGGCGACCTTGTGCTCCGACTGATCCAGCGGACAGCCGGCCAGCACAAGCTGTCGGCACCTTGGGAAGGCCCTTTTATCATCAGCAAGGTGTTGGGCAATGGCTCCTACTACTTGATTGATGCCCAGAAGCCCCGAGCACGCAAGAGAGACGACTCCGGCAAATAGTGGGAACGACCATGGAATGCAAACCTCCTTCGAAGATTTTACAGTTGATTCAGTATGTATCATGCTACCCATTTATATTAAAGTACCGAGACTTCAGGCCCCCCGAGACGAGATCGGGGACTGCCCCTTTTGATTATCTGTATGATAAGAATTATGCCTTCAAGTTTGCTACTTTTCGCTATGCCGCTTGGCGCCGGGTTTGACTAGTCGGCTCGGGGACTCGCTGCCTGGCGCTATGAAATGTTTCCTGAAGTCGGACAAGCAGTGTGCGGCGCCTAAGCCGTCTCCTGCTAGAAGCCGCAGCTCGTAGAGAGACTGTTTGGTGGGCAGGAGTAAGGATGAATGGGCGTCCACACGAAAGATGGCTAAGGACCCAAAACATCAACATAGCCTAAGCCAGTTTCCAGCCCCCTTTTCTTACAAGCCGACTAATATTCGGCTTACTGCTTTCTATCCAACTTGTTAAATAAACTCCAAAGAAAGGCAAGTACTTGCTTTCCCCAAAATAGCCAGGCATTTGGCCCAGCGGCAGTCCGCAGAGCAGTTTGCCAGCTGGCAAAGCGGCAACTAGGGGAAAGCGGCAAAGGAAAAAGCCAAAGGAGCAATGAGCAAGGAAGGATAGAACTCGGATCAATATTTACATAAGCATAGGCCCATTGGCCGAATCTTCAGACAGATGTTTAAAATACACCCCGAGGGTGGAATTGTGCAAATTAACAAAGTTCATCAAAGACTTTCTAGAACAGATAGATAAAGCCAAAAGGCAGCCTAAGGAGCAGCAGACGGGTTCGGAGGGTCGGAGGAGACGGCGGTGTCAGGCGCCGGGGGAGTCGGCTGGGCAGTCTCGGCTTGATCGCCGCCAGCGGCAGTCGGCCCGATTGGACGCGGCTCGTTGCTCGAGGCACGGTCGAGCTGAGGCTGGTCGCTCGCTCCGCCCTCTGGCACCTCCGTCTCACCTTCGTCCTCCGCCTCGTCTTCTTCCTCGGTACTGGAGTCAATCACCTCCGCCGAGTCCTCGCCATACTCCGGGTTCATCCCGAACCACTCTGGCGGCACCTCCTCGCCGCCTTCAGCCCGCTTGGGGACGAAGACACTGGTGTCCGTGTACTCGGCGATGGCCGCTGCACGCTCGACAAGGGAGCCCTCCACAGCCTCCAGCTCGGCCTGGGCCTCTGATCGGAACACGGCCAGACGGTCTAGGTCCAGCCCCAGATACCATGACTTGACAAACTCCAAGGCCCGGCGCGCTTCGGCCTGGGCCGAGGAACCCTTCGAGGCCTTAAGACGGCCGGCTGCGACTTCCAGCCAGTCGGCAGTTCGGCTGGCGGTGTGCAGAGCCGGCATGTCTGGCCATAGGGCGGTAACTGCCTGGGCGCCGGCACGCTGAAGCCGGTGCATCCGCCGGTGGGCCGGACGAAGACGGGCCTCGATGCTCAGAAGCTACTCATCGACGGTCAAGGGAGCGTTGGCGGCAATCTCCTCGCCTCTTTCCCTTCGCGCCTCACGATCAGCCTCGATGGCCAGAGGGACTGCCTGCGAGTGGGCAGGGAAGAAGTCTGCCAAGACAAAAAAGAAGCAAGTCAAAAAATCAGAAGTCAGCCTGACACATAGTCGGAAACTCAAGAAAGAAAGCTCACCATCGACGATATCCTCAATCTCGTGGAAGTCGGAGGTCAGCATCGCCTCCTTGTCGGTCCAGGAGGAGCGCTCGCACTCGAACTCGGCCAGAAGAGCAGCCTCCTTCTTCTCGGCCTCGTCCTGCGCCTTCTTCAGCAGCTCCTTCTGCTCGGCCAGCTGCGCAGCAAGCAGATCACGCTCCGCAGCGAGCTTGCTGCACTCCTCCCCCTTGACACGCAAGGCGGTGCTAACTTCACCCAGCTGCTCCTGTAGAGTAGCGTTGGCCCCTGAAGAACAAAGAAAAAGACAAATAAGTCATCAGCAAAGAAGGTCGCCGGGAAGATCCGGCCCGACTGCTTAGCAGTCGGCCCGAATCTCGGGGACTACAGCCCCCGGGTGCGCCAGCGCGCCCCCACAAAGAAAGAAGAACAAGAAAGGAGACGTCGAAGTCGTCAAGAAGGAAGGTCGCCGGGAAGATCCGGCCCGACTGCTCAGCAGTCGGCCCGAATCTCGGGGACTACAGCCTGCGGGTGCGCTAGCGCGCCCCCGCGAACAAGAGGGAAAGAACTTACTCCGGCTTTCCATCAAGTCGGCAGTCCGCTTGCTCAACTCCTCAACATTGCGGTTGAAGGCAGTGGCGCGGAGGTTGTGATACTCCTACAAATAGAGATTTCAGACAAAATAAGTATATGGAACTCGCTAGAGGGAGTTCCGAGCCGCCTGCTCAGCAGCCGGCGCAAAACTCGGGGACTACACCCAGTGGGTGCGCTGGCGCGCCCCCACAGAGAAGAGCAAGAAAAACAAGAATCAAATAGGAAAACATACCCGGACGTCAGCTCACGGCGCTAGATGCGCCTTGGTGCTGATCTGGTGGGCGTCGCCTTCGGCTCGAAGCTTCGCTTGGACATCCAGAAGTGCCTGGTTCAGCGGGCCCGTGCCGCCTTCGCGCACCCAACCAACGGGCGCGGCGCTCGTCGCCTCGGTGTCTGGGATGGTTGAGCTAGCGGCTCCGACCTCTAGGGGCCGCGGCGCAGAAGTCGCCTTCTCCAGGCGGCGACGCGCTGGCGAGGCAACCTGAAGAAGCAGCCTCGCATCATCCTCAGTCGGTGGCAACGGCGGGCCTGCCGGCTATTTGCCGTGGGCCCTACCAGACGGCGGTGGAGGCGGAGGCGGCGGCACTAGCGTGTCCGACATCGAGGCCTCGCCGCTCTCCTTCTCCGCAACGGGGTTCTCGGTGCCGGCCTCTCCGGTTTGCACCGTGAACTCCGGAGGCGGCGGTGCAGAAGACAGTGGGGGGACGAGCATCGCTGATCAGCGACGCGCGGCCTCTTCAGCTCGCCGACTCGCCGCAAGGGCGGCTTCGGCATCCTCCAGCTTCTTCTGGGCGGAGGCGGCCGCCTTCTTGGCCTCCGCCTTCTCCAGACGGTCGGCCTCCTCCTCGTCGGGCTTCTCCTGCGCGTTTTTCTCCGTCGCCTCCCGGAGGTCGGCGGCGGGGTCGACCCGCCGAGTATTGGCGGACGTCTCTGCCGACCCCATAACGGAGGGGACGGCGACTCTCTCAAGGGAAAGGGGGCCCTGAAGAAGAATGGGAGGAGTATAAAAGAAAACTTGTACAAGATTCACCGAAGGAAAATAAAAAGCATAAAGACTTACGCAGAGACTAGCGGCGGCCTTCTCACTTCCTTATGAAAGCGATTGGCGCTCGCGGCCGCCTCTTCCCATTTGGTCGCGGCGGCCGCCCCCTTGAACTTCTTCAATTTTCCTCCGGGCGCACTCGGCCCGGCGTTACGCCTCTTCGCGCCACCTTGGCCAGTCAGGCCGATGGAGGAGCCGGCGCCCGACGAGCCGACCCTCGGCTGGTGGCGCAGGGCGACTTCCCCTTCGGCGTCGTCATCAGGCCAGTCGGCGAAGGTGGCTGAGGGCCTGAAGCCTCCTACCGCTCCTCCTCCCCTGCCTTCGGCGTCGGCTTCCATCGCAGCCGCCCCTAAGTCGGGGTCGTCGACATCGCTCTCTGCACGATCGGGGACAAACTCGCGGGGGTGTCTCGTGGCGCCGGCTGCAGGCTGCATGAGGGGGTTCTAGTTCAGAAGAAACCAATGAGAATCAGAAACCGGATTCGGCCGCAAAGAAGACAAAGCGATAAGGAGATGCAACTTACCACTGGTGGGGGGTTGTCGCGCGAGTACGGCTCCTTGCCGAACTGCCAGTCCTCCCCGAACTCGCAGTTCGTGATATGATTCACCATGTTTGTGACCTCCGCGCGGGGCATCTCCATGGTGCTCATCCGACTTGGGCCTCGGAGGCGGCTCATCTGACAGATCAGGTCAGGCCGACCTTGGAGCGGGAGAACTCGGCGCGCCACGAAGGCGGCCAGCAAGTCGAACTCGACAAGGCCCTCCAACTGCGTCAAGACTCGGAGTCGCGCTACGACGGCGGCTCCGGCGGGAGTCAGCGACTTGACCCGGTGAGACCAGCTGGGGAGCCTCCCAGCTGGGGGACGGCTTCGTAGGCCGGTAGGTTGACCCAGTCACCGTCGGAGGCGAGGTTCTTCACGTAGAAGTATGAGCGCTGCCACATCCTCGCCGACTTGATCAGCGAGATGGAAGGGAAGGGGTTGTCGTCCGTCGAGCGCCGCATCGCGATGAAGGCGCCGCACTGAGCCGGCACGCCGGCGACGTGCGTGCCGAGCTTAGAAGAGAAGAATTCTCCCCACAGCTCGATGGTGGGGAGAACGCCAAGGAAACCTTCGCACAGAGTGGCGAAGGCGGAGAGCAGCACCACCATATTCAGGGTGAGGTGGTGCGGTTGGAGGCCGTGAAACTCCAAGAAGGAGCGGAAGAAGCCACTCGCCGGCAGCCCCAGGCCGCGCATGAGGTGCGAGCGGAAGATGACCCGTTCGCCCTCCTCCGGCGCCGGCGATATCTCCTTCACCGGCGCGGTGCGGGCTCGCACGAGGTGTGTGCTGGGGAGCCGGCGCATCTTGCGAAGGAATTCAATGAGGTCGTCGTCAACCTCCGAGCCGTCTCATGCGCCGGAACGCATGGCCGGAGCCGCGGCGGTGGAGGAGGAGCTCATCGCTGGCTGGTGCGGTGTGGTTCTGCTCGCCGGCGGCAAGAAGGAGAGAGGAAGTAAGAGGAAGCAGGGGTCAAGGGAAGTGGGCCCGCATGCTATGCCGCTCCGCTCCCCCCTACTTATAGCCTTGGAGGCTGAGAAGCAGAGGGGGCTGGCGTGGAATTAACTGCGCCCAGAGTCCCACACAGCCCCACGATTTACCCCACGAAGTTACTGCACGCAGTAACGGCGTCAGAAGCCTAACCGTTCGTGTAGCCATAGCGGATCCGTCGCGTGCCGAGGCGCGGTAGTGGCGGGCCTCGCCTGACAGCCCGTCCCGTCGCGCGCGTGGGACGGCAGACTGTCCCTGCCACGTGGCGCCGCGCGATAGGGCCGCGGTGGGCGGCAGCAGGGAAGCGTATCAGGCACGCCACCTGGTCTCCCGCCACGACTTTCGAGCTCTCCACAAAGCAAGACGGCCCTCTACGAATCCGACTACGGATAGTTGGCCCAGAGGAAGACGGTCAACGAAGCCCAGATTCGACCACCGGAAGAATGAAACTGTTGAGCCCCCCCAGCGAGTCACTCTCGGAGCCTCAGCAGCTTCGGGGACTACAGTCAGAGTAATGGGCCACGGGTAGGCTGACCCGAGCCCCAGAACCTTTCAAGACATCGGGGCAGGCCGCGCCCCTCAAAGCCGAGTCTCAAATGACGACTCCCAGATGAGCCGAGTCTCATATGGCGACTCCCAGAGGAGCCGAGTCCCAGATGACGACTCCCAGGTGAGCCGAGTCTCATAGGGCGACTCCCAGATGAACCGAGTCTCAGATGACGACTCCCAGAGGAGCCGAGTCCCAGATGGCGACTCCCAGATAAACCGAGTCCCAGATGGCGACTCCCAGATGAACCGACTCGTGGCCCGCGACTTCTGGAGGTGTCGGCTAGGGAGAGTCGGCCCACGACTTTACACTCATTACGACAGGCATGGCGGGTACAACCACGGCGTGGCCGTCACCTCCTGCTCGCGAGGGGCCAGCATGGCTGCAGTGTGCCGTACCGCCGGAGATCTCCGGCATGGCCCGGCACTGTTGCCATGCCAGCCCTGACCTCAGCCACAGTGAGCAGTGCACTGTGGCCGCGATGGCCTACCTGTACGGCTCAGAGACAGCGGACCCGCCGGAAAGTGAGAACATAGAAGATGGCGGATACACCCCGAAGGCGGCCCCGTGGGAGTCGGCTCCCCACAGTCAGCCAGCCTATCCTACGGGTCCCACACGCCATTAACCAGACAAGATGGGGAGTAACGACAGTGATCGCCCGATAGATGGCGGCACTGTTGCCACGACCCAATGACCAAGCCTGCGTCATCTGAAGCACGGCTATAGTGCCGGACTCGCCGGCGGGGCCCGCAAGTCGGCAGGCCCCACCAGTCGGCGGAGAAGACGGCGGCCTGTGAGACAGACGGCTGGGACCCGCGCCCCGCTGGATTACCACTGTATTCCCGGGGGGTAGGCCTATATAAACCCCCGAGGCACCCATGCCAAGGGTTCGCATCCATTAACCTTAGACCAGATCACATAGGAATAGGAGAGCTAGCCTTGCCTCCCTCTACCTCCAGAATACAGCTCTAGGAGCAACCTTGTAGTCACTACGCCTTAGTGATCATGCGGAGACCCCGCAGAGCAGTAGTAGGGGTGTTATCTCCCCGGAGAGCCCCGAAGCTGGGTAAGATTCGCCGGCGTGCATGCCTTCGCCTAATCCCGTTTCCTCGCACCGGCGATGTTCTACTCGCTCCCACCATGATAAGCCATCATTTGGCATATGTCGCACCCAACCCCCGACACGGATGGAGTTGAAGCGACGCTTGATGTGCCTAGTCTTCTTTTGAAACTTGGGCTCCTTTGCAAGGGCAATAGCTCCAGTGTTGTCACAGAAGAGTTTGATCGGCCCCGATGCATTGGGTATGACTCCTAGGTCGGTGATGAACTCCTTCACCCAAATAGCTTCATGTGCTGCCTCCGAGGCTGCCATGTACTCCACTTCACATGTAGATCCCGCCACGACGCTCTGCTTGCAGCTGCACCAGCTTACTGCTCCACCATTCAACATATACACGTATCCGGTTTGTGACTTAGAGTCATCCAGATCTGTGTCGAAGCTAGCGTCGACGTAACCCTTTACGGCGAGCTCCTCGTCACCTCCATAAATGAGAAACATGTCCTTTGTCCTTTTCAGGTACTTTAGGATATTCTTGACCGCTGTCCAGTGTTCCTTGCCGGGATTACTTTGGTACCTTCCTACCAAACTTACGGCAAGGTTTACATCAGGTCTGGTACACAACATGGCATACATAATAGATCCTATGGCTGAAGCATAGGGGATGACACTCATCTCTTCCTTATCTTTTGCCGTGGTCGGGCATTGAGCCGAGCTCAATCTCACACCTTGCAGTACAGGCAAGAACCCTTTCTTGGACTGATCCATTTTGAACTTCTTCAAAATCTTATCAAGGTATGTGCTTTGTGAAAGACCTATGAGGCGTCTCGATCTATACCAATAGATCTTGATGCCTAATATGTAAGCAGCTTCTCCAAGGTCCTTCATTGAAAAACACTTATTCAAGTAGGCCTTAATGCTGTCCAAAAGTTCTATATCATTGCCCATCAAAAGTATGTCATCTACATATAATATGAGAAATGCTACAGAGCTCCCACTCACTTTCTTGTAAACGCAGGCTTCTCCATAAGTCTGCATAAACCCAAACGCTTTGATCATCTCATCAAAGCGAATGTTCCAACTCCGAGATGCTTGCACCGGCCCATAAATGGATCGCTGGAGCTTGCATACTTTGTTAGCATTCTTAGGATCGACAAAACCCTCCAGCAGCATCATATACAGTTCTTCCTTAAGATGCCCTTTAAGGAATGCCTTTTTGACGTGCATCTGCCATATCTCATAATCATAGTATGCGGCAATTGCTAACATGATTCGGATGGATTTCAGCTTCGCTACGGGAGAGAATTTCTCATCATAGTCAACCCCTTGAACTTGTCGATAACCCTTAGCGACAAATCAAGCTTTATAGATGGTAATATTACCATCCGCGTCCGTCTTCTTCTTAAAGATCCATTTGTTTTCTATCGCTCGCTGATCATCGGGCAAGTCTGTCAAAGTCCATACTTTGTTTTCATACATGGATTCTATCTCGGATTGCATGGCTTCAAGCCATTTGTTGGAATCTGGGCTCGGCATCGCTTCTTCATAGTTTGAAGGTTCACCGTTGTCTAACAACATGATTTCCAGGACAGGGTTGCGATACCACTCTGGTGTGGAACGTGTCCTTGTGGACCTACGAGGTTCAGTGGCAACTTGATCCGAAGTACCTTGATCATCATCATTAATTTCCTCTCCAGTCGGTGTAGGAACCACAGGAACATTTTCCTGAGCTGTACTACTTTCCGGTTCGAGAGGTAGTACTTCATCGAGTTCTACTTTCCTCCCACTTACTTCTTTCGAGAGAAACTCTTTTTCCAGAAAGGATCCATTCTTGGCAACAAATGTCTTGCCCTCGGATCTTAAGTAGAAGGTATACCCAATGGTTTCCTTAGGGTATCCTATGAAGACGCATTTTTCCGACTTGGGTTCGAGCTTTTCAGGTTGAAGTTTCTTGACATAAGCATCGCATCACCAAAATTTTACAAACGACAACTTAGGTTTCTTCCCAAACCATAATTCATACGGTGTCGTCTCAACGGAGTTAGACGGTGCCCTATTTAAAGTGAATGTAGCTGTCTCTAGAGCGTATCCCCAAAATGATAGCGGTAAATCGGTAAGAGACATCATAGATCGCACCATATCCAATAGAGTGCGATTACGATGTTCGGACACACCGTTACGCTGTGGTGTTCTAGGCGGCGTGAGTTTTGAAACGATTCCACATTTCCTTAAGTGTGTACCAAATTCGTGACTTAAGTATTATCCTCTACGATCTGATCGTAGGAACTTTATCTTTCGGTCACGTTGATTCTCTACCTCATTCTGAAATTCCTTGAACTTTTCAAAGGTCTCAGACTTGTGTTTCATTAAGTAGACATACCCATATCTACTCAAGTCATCAGTGAGAGTGAGAACATAACGATATCCTCCGCGAGCCTCAACGCTCATTGGACCGCACACATTGGTATGTATGATTTCCAATAAGTTCGTTGCTCGCTCCATTGTTCCGGAGAACGGAGTCTTGGTCATTTTGCCCATGAGGCATGGTTTGCATGTGTCAAATGATTCATAATCGAGAGACTCTAAGAGCCCATCAGCATGGAGCTTCTTCATGTGCTTGACACCAATGTGACCAAGGCGGCAGTGCCACAAGTATGTGGGACTATCGTTATCAACTTTACATCTTTTGGTATTCACACTATGAATATGTGTAACATTACGTTCGAGATTCATTAAGAATAAACCATTGACCATCGGGGCATGACCATAAAACATATCTGTCTTATAAATAGAAAACCATTATTCTCGGATTTAAATGAGTAGCCATCTCGTATTAAACGAGATCCAGATACAATGTTCATGCTCAAACTTGGCACTAAATAACAATTATTGAGGTTCATAACTAATCCCGTGGGTAAATGTAGAGGTAGCGTGCCGACGGCGATCACATTGACCTTGGAACCATTCCCGACGCGCATCGTCACCTCGTCCTTCGCCAGTCTCCGCTTATTCCGCAGCTCCTGCTGTGAGTTACAAATATGAGCAACGGCACCGGTATCAAATACCCAGGAGTTACTACGAGTACTGGTAAGGTACACATCAATTACATGTATATCAAATATACCTTTAGTGTTGCCGGCCTTCTTGTCCACTAAGTATTTGGGGCAGTTCCGCTTCCAGTGACCCTTCCCCTTGCAATAAAAGCACTCAGTCTCAGGCTTGGGTCCATTCTTCGACTTCTTCCCGGCAGCTGGCTTACCGGGCGCGGCAACATCTTTGCCGTACTTCTTGAAGTTCTTCTTACCCTTGCCCTTTTTAAACTTAGTGGTCTTATTGACCATCAACACTTGATGTTCTTTCTTGATTTCAACCTCTGCTGACTTCAGCATGGAAAATACTTCAGGAATGGTCTTCACCATCCCCTGCATATTGTAGTTCAACACAAAGCTCTTGTAGCTCAGTGGGAGCGACTGAAGGATTCTGTCAATGACCGCCTCGTCCGGGAGGTTGATCTCCAGCTGGGACAGGCGGTTGTGCAACCCAGACATTTTGAGTATATGCTCACTGACAGAACTGTTTTCCTCCATCTTACAACTATAGAACTTGTCGGTGACTTCATATCTCTCGACCCGGGCATGAGCTTGGAAAACCATTTTCAGCTCCTCGAACATCTCATATGCTCTGTGTTTCTCAAAACGCTTTTGGAGCCCCAGTTCTAAGCTGTAAAGCATGCCGCACTGAACGAGGGAGTAATCATCAGCACGTGACTGCCGACCGTTCATAACGTCTTGGTTCTCTGGGCTGGGTGCTTCACCTAGCGGTTCATCTAGGACATATGCTTTCTTGGCTGCTATGAGGATGATCCTCAGGTTCTGGACCCAGTCCGAATAGTTGCTGCCATCATCTTTCAGCTTGGTTTTCTCTAGGAACGCGTTGAAGTTCATGTTGACATGAGCGTTGGCCATTTGGTCTACAAGACATATTTTGCAAAGATTTTAGACTAAGTTCATGATAATTAAGTTCATCTAATCAAATTATTTAATGAACTCCCACTCAGATTGACATCCCTCTAGTCATCTAAGTGTTACACGATCCGAGTCGACTAGGCCGTGTCTGATCATCATGTGAGACAGACTAGTCATCATCGGTGAACATCTCCATGTTGATCGTATCTTCCATACGACTCATGTTCGACCTTTCGGTCTCTTGTGTTCCGAGGCCATGTCTGTACATGCTAGGCTCGTCAAGTTAACCCTAAGTGTTCTGCATGTGTAAATCTGTCTTACACCCGTTGTATGTGAACGTAAGGATCTATTACACCCGATCATCACGTGGTGCTTCGAAACGACGAACTTTAGCAACGGTGCACAGTTAGGGGGAACACTTTCTTGAAATTATTATAAGGGATCATCTTATTTACTACCGCTGTTCTAAGTAAACAAGATGCATAAAACATAATAAACATCACATGCAATTATATAGTAGTGACATGATATGGCCAATATCATATAGCTCCTTCGATCTCCATCTTCGGGGCTCCATGATCATCTTCAACACCGGCATGACACCATGATCTCCATCATCATGATCTCCATCATTGTGTCTTCATGAAGTTGTCACGCCAACGACTACTTCCACTTCTATGGCTAACGCGTTTAGCAACAAACTAAAGTAATTTACATGGCGTTCTTCAATGACACGCAGGTCATACAAAATAAAGACAACTCCTATGGCTCCTACTGTTTTTCATACTCATCAACATGCAAGTCGTGATTCCTATTACAAGAACATGATCTCATACATCACAATATATCATTCATCATTCATCACAACTTCTGGCCATATCACATCACATGACAATTGCTGCAAAAACAAGTTAGACGTCCTCTAATTGTTGTTGCATCTTTTACGTGGCTACAATTGGGTTCTAGCAAGAACGTTTTCTTACCTACGAATAACCACAACGTGATTTTGTCAACTTCTATTTACCCTTCATAAGGACCCTTTTTGTCGAATCCGCTCCAACTAAAGTGCGAGAGATAGACACCCGCTAGCCACCTTATGCAACTAGTGCATGTCAATCGGTGGAACCTGTCTCACGTAAGCGTACATGTAAGGTCGGTCCGGGCCGCTCCATCCCACAATACCGCTGAAGCAAGAAAAGACTAGTAGCGGCAAGCAAGTTGACAAGATCTACGCACATAACAAATTTGTGTTCTACTCGTGCAATAGAGAACTACGCATAGACCTAGCTCATGATGCCACTGTTGGGGATCGTTGCAGAAAATAGAAATTTTCCTACGGTTTCACCAAGATCCATCTATGAGTTCATCTAAGCAACGAGTCATGGGAGAGAGATTGCATCTACATACCACTTGTAGATCGCGTGCGAAAGCGTTCAAGAGAACGGTGATGATGGAGTCGTACTCGCCGTGATTCAAATCACCGATGACCAAGTGCCGAACGGACAGCACCTCCGCGTTCAACACACGTACGGAGCGGATGACGTCTCCTCCTTCTTGATCCAGCAAGGGGGAAGGAGAGGTTGATGATGATCCAGCAGCACAACAACGTGGTGGTGGATGCAGCAGAACTCCGGCAGCGCTTCGCCAAGCTGCTGCGGGAGGAGGACGAGGTGTAGCAGGGGGAGGGAGGCGCCAAGATACAGGGTTAGGCTGCTCTCCCCCCTGCCCTCCTTTATATAGGCCCCCAGGGGGGGCGCCGGCCCTGGGAGATGCAATCTCCCAGGGGGGCGGCGGCCAGGGGGGGTGGAGTGCCCCCCAAGGCAACTGGTGCGACCCCACCGAGGGTTTCCAACCCTAGGCGCAGGGGGGGCCAAGGGGGGGGGCGCACCAGCCCACTAGGGGCTGGTTCCCCTACCACTTCAGCCCACGGGGCCCTCCGGGATAGGTTGCCCCACCCGGTGGACCCCCGGGACCCTTTCGGTGGTCCCGGTACAATACCGGGTGACCCCGAAACTTTCCCGATGGCCAAAACAGCACTTCCTATATATAATTCCTTACCTCCGGACCATTCCGAAACTCCTCGTGACATCCGGTATCTCATCCGGGACTCCGAACAACATTCGGTTTGCTGCATACTCATATTCATACAACCCTAGCGTCACCGAACCCTAAGTGTGTAGACCCTACGGGTTCGGGAGACATGCAGACATGACCGAGACGGCTCTCCGGTCAATAACCAACAGCGGGATCTGGATACCCATGTTGGCTCCCACATACTCCTCGATGATCTCATCGGATGAACCATGATGTCGAGGATTCAAGCAACCCCGTATACTCTTCCCTTTGTCAGTCGGTATGTTACTTGCCCGAGACTCGATCGTCGGTATCCCAATATCTCGTTCAGTCTCGTTACCGGCAAGTCACTTTACTCGTACCATAATGCATGATCCCGTGACCAGACACTTGGTCACTTTGAGCTCATTATGATGATGCACTACCGAGTGGGCCCAGTGATACCTCTCCGTTATACGGAGTGACAAATCCCAGTCTCGATCCGTGTCAACCCAACATACACTTTCAGAGATACCTGTAGTGCACCTTTATAGTCACCCAGTTACGTTGTGACGTTTGGTACACCCAAAGCACTCCTACGGTATCCGTGAGTTACACGATCTCATGGTCTAAGTAAAAGATACTTGACATTGGAAAAGCTCTAGCAAAACGAACTATACGATCTTGTGCTATGCTTAGGATTGGGTCTTGTCCATCACATCATTCTCCTAATGATGTGATCCCGTTATCAATGACATCTAATGTCCATAGTCAGGAAACCATGACTATCTGTTGATCAACGAGCTAGTCAACTAGAGGCTCACTAGGGACATATTATGGTCTATGTATTCACACATGTATTACGATTTCCGGATAATACAATTATAGCATGAATAAAGACAATTATCATGAACAAGGAAATATAATAATAATGCTTTTATTATTGCCTCTAGGGCATATTTCCAACAGGATGTGCCGTCCGAGGATGATGATTTACTTCTTTCAATTTCTTCTGGCCCCTTGACGCAGGAGGTGCTCTTGTCATCCCAGGATTTTCTTTCTACAGACCCTGATAGCACAGCAATATTGGTGTCCTCTCAAGATGTCCCATCGTCAAACCTTGAAACTGGCGGCATAATGGTCTCATCACAGGAACTGCCGTCGTCCTCAAACCCTGATAGTCCAGGTAAGGACATGTAAATGAGGCGTACTTCTCAATTTTGGCATTTTGGACATGTTCTCTTGTAGTGGTTGAACTTATTATTTTTCTTCTTTTTTTGCAAGCAGAAAGTGGTAATGTTGTTAAGGTTGATACGTTTTTCTTCGCTGTGACGAGGTTGCGCATGAACCGTACGAACTGGTTAGTTTGGGATTTTGCCCGTACCATTTTTGTCTCTTTTTCTTTCTCTCGTAAGATTATTGTTGTTGTTGTAGTAGTTTTAATTCATGTAATCTTTTGTGTTTTTTCTAGTCTCAAGCCGATGTTTCAAAATAAATAATGTGATGCCAGTGTTGGTTCTATTGCTAAAGCGTTTGTCCCCACTGGCATGCTCAACTCAGACAGTGCTGACGTTGTTTTATATTCACTATGTCAGAAGTACCGAGACACTAACAAGTTGATAGTTCCCAGATGGGTGACGATCAGTATTTTTATATTTTTAAATAGGATGATAACTTGTTTTGCCAATTTTCTAACTGTTGTTGTTCTTTTTGTACAACAGACCAAGATCCGTGATGGAAATATTGATTCCAATGTGCTAAATTGGTTCACGAGATCAGGTGCTGATGGTTTTGACCAAGTAGGTGAACTTGGACTTTTTGTACCCATGAACTAGATCTGTCATGTTTTCTTGCAGGTTTGGGAGGTGGGGGAATGAACTTGATTAGCCTGCTTTTACACTTGTACTTATGAATGATGTGTGCTTCTTTTTTTAAAGCTGCACTTATTGTCGCAAGGAAATTGAACTGATATGTGTGTTCCTCAATTTTGGGAGGTGGATATAAACTCTTATGATTATCTGATCTTTGTTTGTACTTCTGAATTTCAGTTTCCCTCTTTTATTTTATTGTTTGGAGGCTGAATTTTTTGTTTCATTATGATTTGTTAAATTCATTTTCCCTCTGTGATTTTTTCAGCTTATTTTCCCTACCTTTGATCCGCCGTCATTTGTGGCTACCATGAAGCCTAGTGAAGAATCTGGGAATTGGTGCTTGATTGTTCTGAATTTGAGGTTCCGTCGTTTCGAGTGTCTTGATTCACTCCATGATGAAACCTGGGGTGATGCAGTTAGGTTCTTAAGGAATATGACGGATAATATAAAGAATCTTTGGAGGGATTCGAGTGTAGACAGGGCCAAACCGTTCTCGCCGGTGCATATTGATGGTTTCTCTTGCGAGTTTGTGCGGGTGCCGCAGCAGGAAAACACATGAGTATCCATTTTTAATGATTTTTGTTAGTTGTTTTTGTTGTTGCGAGGATGTTGTTCCTGTATTTTCGGATTTGTGATGTACCATTTTGTTTTTTCCTTTGTTTACAGGAATCATTGTGGATTCTTTATGCTACAAAACTGCAAGACCTATCATTGCCGGGAGGATGGTGTAATTGAAATGGCCTATTACAGCCATGAAGACATTCTTCACATTAGGAAGACTTTGTTGTATACCTGCGCAACTAGCGATGTGTTTGATGTTGACTTCCGGGGTTTGTTTGGCATCGTACCCTGTATGTGTGCATGGCCTTTTTTAATTTTTTGCAGCCTGTACTTCTCTATTAATACTGTCATGAATTATGTATTTGAACTTACCCTTGTGCGGTCTTCATCTTTTTATGTTTTTGTTTTTGCAGGTGAGTGGATGGATCTTGGTGAGCATGACTACATGTTCTTTGGCAGCCAGTTCTCGGAGCTCGAGCATGTAACTATTGATCTTAGCCAGGGGCGTTCTCCCGAAAAGAAAAAAATCTGGTGTTATGAAGGGGCGGTTGGGAGCTCTGAGAGGTTCTACGGCTGCTTGTGCAGAGAGCCCCACTACACCCAACAATCCCATTGTGGAATTGATAGACAGCGATGATGATGTGCTTGACAAGATTGCTGGCGTGGGAAGAGTCACGAGCAGCGCTGCTGCCAAAGGTTTATCTCCACTTGCTGGAATAGTGGCTCGTAGAGCTGGTGGTGCTAGGAAAGATCCTGCTTTGGATTCTGGCAATGTTGTAAGCACGAAGCGTGCGCCCAGAGCTCCTATAAAGTTTTGCTCCCCTGTGCAGCAGCTTCACCCTCATAAATTCCCTCACCTGGACAAGGCTTGTGTCACGACCGGTTTTCCAATAAAAATATTTATTGAAAAGCCAATCTTTTAAGTCCAGTATGAGAGAAATCCTCCACACTGGCAGACAAATTCTTGATACAATAAGCCAGTAGCATAAAATATATTACGGGGTCGAACTACGGTTGCTCAACCAAATTATTACAAGCATGCCAATAATTATACATAATGGCGGACACGACAGAGGGGTGTGGAGGCATACTACTGACTCGAGGATAGGACGGTGGTGGAAAGACACAGCAGGGAGAGAAATACAAGACTCTACGTCTGTCATCTCATCGAGCATCCAGGAGAGGCTCGATGAATTTATTTGGTAGCGGAAGCGGATATAATACAGTGACCAAATCCAGGGTCGCACAAGACTGACTGGGACTCCTCTAGGTATCGGACTCGCTATCAAACTCTTCATCCATGAGATCGCCTTCGTCAGCATCTGGCCAAATCA
This sequence comes from Triticum aestivum, assembly GCF_018294505.1. Lineage (NCBI taxonomy): Eukaryota > Viridiplantae > Streptophyta > Magnoliopsida > Poales > Poaceae > Triticum > Triticum aestivum. The sequence continues at coordinate 636,615,715 of NC_057810.1, forward strand.
ACAAGCCAGTGAGTACTTTGAAAGTACTCGCAAGACAGTTCGGACGTAAGATATAACAAATGCATGCATGGATGCGACATGATTAATTCATCAATGCACATTAAAATAAAATTAGCATAACGGGGTAAGAAAAAGGGGAAACGGCGGTAGTCCGCCTGAAATCCCAACATAACACAAATGAAGACCGATCGGGTGTCTGAAGCGACGCCTCGAAAGGTGAACAAATAAAAATAAGGAAAAAAGATGCCACAGTCGGGCGTCTTAGCGACACCACATAAAGGGCTTTAAAAGAAATACCACAGTCAGACGTCTGAGCGACATCGCAAAAAGGGCTTTAAAAGAAATGCCACAGTCGGACGTCTGAGCAACATCACAGAAAGGGCTTTAAAAGAAATGCCACAGTCGGACGTCTGAGCGACATCGCATAAAGGGCTTTAAAAGAAATGCCACAGTCGGACGTCTGAGCGACATCGCAGAAAGGGCTTTAAAAGAAATGCCACAGTCGGACGTCTGAGCGACATCACATAAAGGGCTTTAAAAGAAATGCCACAGTCGGACGTCTGAGCGACATCGCAGAAAGGGCTTTAAAAGAAATGCCACAGTCGGACGTCTGAGCGACATCACATAAAGGGCTTTAAAAGAAATGCCACAGTCGGACGTCTGAGCGACATCGCAGAAAGGGCTTTAAAAGTTCATCAGTAAATAATACTCATAATAAACATTCAATCCATGAGAATAAACGGGTTAGTCCATCCACAGGGATAATCATTCAACCGGACTTAGCACTCATGCGATTCACCGGAGTCTCTGTCATCAAAGCTGACAATCGATTAGGATAAGATGGAACGAAACTTGACATGGAAGAGATGATTTGGAGGAATATATGACTCTGCAGAGTTTGTACAAAATTTTTCCCACAGTCAACGGATTTCCGTAGTCACGAAGGACTAGTTCCGTTTACGGTATTTCGGAAGAAAACACAGCTAACCGGTACACACCCATCCTACCTCCCGATGCTAGGAATCACCCTAGTCATCGTCCAAGAAAAACTTTTGAGACGGGGAGATCACAATCTCGAATAGCATGGGATCAAATTTATATACGCGCGCTCTAAGGGGTGCCCCCCTCTCGGTCCCAACCGGAAACACCCATGCCCCCTGACCGGATGACTGGCTTTAATCCAGGGCCATGGAACCATCATCACGGCCTCTCCTCTTTGGTGTGTACCATGAAAGTGGTTTGCAACTTACTAAACCATATTCCTTGCGGAAAACATGTGGTAGTACAAGGAAGGAAATGATAGGTACTGGACCGATATGGTTTGACACTGAAGTCACATAGTCTGGCGTAAGACTGGCATGCTACAACACTGCCATCGTACCCATCCTCATGCCAACACATGGCCATTCATATTCACATTCATCCACGTATGGATCATTGAACTCACTCACCTTATTATCACATAAAATAACGTTCATCGGTATGCTTACCAACATGCCATGAAACTAACTAAATGCAAAACATGCCGAGACACTCATCATATCAAAAGTTCAAACATGCTTGCCTGGTTCAGAGTAGTCGGAGCCTAGCTCGGTGAAGTTCGCGGCTCCGTCACCTCCTTCGGTATCTACGGTTTAAAGAAAATATATGCGCTAACGTAAATACCAAGGAGTGCACAGAAGGTAAACCAAATATTTTTCAAATAAATCTGATAAAAAACTAGACAAAATTTTAAAGAGAACAGAAAAAGAATCAATCAAAAATACTTTTCTGATTAAAAGTTATAAGGGTTTTTGTCCAGGGACTTATCTGTAATGAAACAGAAGATTTCCAGGGGCTAGTTTATAAAAACAGAAAACGCTTCGGTAGCGACTACGCCAGCCCGAAGAGAAGACGCATTCTGCCCGAAGGCGCTTCCAGAAAACGATTCGAAAGAGAGAGCGGAGAGGCTGACGGTGGGGTCCCACCCGTCAGGTTCAAATGTTCAAACGGGGCGGCAGAGTTCGCCGGCGCCCGAGAGCCGCGGTGGTCGCCGGCGGCGATCCACGGCGAGGCAGAGAGATCGGAGAGTACCTCCGTGCTCAGGGTACCCTTCCGCGTCAGTTGATGGTGGTGGAGTCGGTCGGCGAGCACCACGTCGACGGCGAGCTCTGCTCCGGCGGACGGCGGCTCGGGTGGTCGAGGGGCTCGTCGGAGAGGGCTGCAAAGGTTAAATTGAAGAGGGGGTTATGCTCCTGGCAGCTAGAGAGGGTAACGAACGGGGTTTGAGCGCCGGAGATGGCCTCACCAGAACGAATCGGGCTGGAGGCCGAGGCGGGACGAGGCGGCCGGAGCTGGGGGAGGAGACCTCCTCGAGGTCCCCCTAGTGGCCTGGCGGGGTGTTGGTGAGTAGTGGGGGTGCTGCGTGCACGAGAGTGAGCTCGGGACCCCTTTATATAGGCGGTCCGAGGCGGTTGCCGTGAACGAGGATCACCGGCGAGCGATTACGGTGGCGCAGTGCTCGGTCGGGGTGGTTAGGGGGTCGAGCGTCATCACGGAGGTTCAATGGGTCCGTTTTGGTGTTAAACTGGCCGGGGTTTGGGTGTTAAGGGCGAGCTCGACGGAACGGTGATGGCGCGGGCCCGTCGGCGGCGGAGAGCGCGTTCCGTGCTTGCCGGCCACGGTGGCTGTGCTACGGGCGTGCGCTGGCGTGCATGAGGCCACGCGGAGGGCCAGGGAGTGATGGGCGGCGCGGAACGGCGTTCTGCCGTGGTGTGCCTCCTGTCGGCCGCCACGGGAGGTCCCGACGCCGCAGAAGACGCCGGCGAGGGCGAGCCAGCACGCTATCGACGCCAGGAAGGCTCCACGCACGCGTGTGCAGCTTCGGACAAGAGGAAGAGGCGGCGAGGAACGTGCCAAGGGCACTGTGGCCGCGTGACTGAAACTGACGGACTGAAGATGACACTGAAACTGAATTTTCTGAACTTTGAACAGTAACAGTGCCCACCAGGTGTTCGACCGAATGAAATTGGCCTCTGGTGATTTTTCCTTGAGCTGATTTTTGGTGGAGTGGCTTCTCCTTGCTCAAGTAGGCTGCATGATTTTTGGTGGAATTTTTGGAGCAGTGTGGATATGAATTTCACCAAATTTGGCAAATCTGGTCCAAACTTGCAGAGACTGCATTTTGAAAAATTTGAAAAGGGGAGGAGTGGATCAAGATGGTTCTGGGTTGTGGGTTCAAAGGACAATCCAGGAGAATTGGTTTGAGGTCAAAACTCAAATGAAAAAGTGTACTTGCTTTGAAAATCCCTCAGGCTCCAAATAATTTTCAGAATTGAATTGAGGGGAAAAATAATTAGAATAAAAATCCAAAACCAGTTTGGATTAGTTGGGACAGAGAATTTAGGTTGATCACTAGGGGGAGGGGAGGTTTTGGAGGAGTTTTATCTCATGGGCAAAAATACAAAGCCAAGGGTGGCTTCAAAGATAAGAAAAACCCAAATTTTCATAGAGCTTCACTTAAAAAAACAAATTAAAAACTCCCAAAAAAAATTTAGATTTTTAGAGGGAACTAACAGAGAAGAAGTTTGCAAAAGATCAACCACCAAAGTTTGAAAGAAATAAAATCTTTGCCAAGGCAAAAGGAGGTTTTTAAGAGGAAGGTTTTTGTGAAAAAGAAATTTTTTTAAAAAGGTCTCTCCTCAAAACCACAAAGTTTTGATAAAAAACCAAATAAAAACTTTGGAGTGTCACAACACCTACCCCCTTAGGAAAAATCTCGTCCCCGAGATTTCAGCTGATCCTTAAATAAGTGTGGATGCTCTGTCCGAAGAAAATCCTCGCTTTCCCAAGTTGCTTCACTGTCGGTGTGATTGCTCCACTGGACTTTGAAAAACTTGATGGTTTTCTGTCGGGTCCTCCTTTCAGACTCCTCTAATATTCTTATGGGACGTTCTCGATAAGTGAGGTCTGGCTGTATGTCAATGTTCTCATGGGATACTTGTTTCTCTGGGTTGCTTACGCACTTCCTTAATTGAGAGACGTGGAACACGTCGTGAATGTCGGACAAGTCTTCGGGTAAGTCTAGTTGGTAGGCTACAGTGCCTCTTCGTGCCACTATGCAAAATGGTCCAATGAATCTTGGTGCTAATTTTCCCTTAATCTTAAACCGTTGCAATCCTCTCATCGGGGATACTCTCAAGTATACGAATTCACCGGGTTCGAAGCTGACCCTACGATGTTTCTGATCATAATAACTTTTCTGTCGACTTTGAGCGGTCTTAAGTCGGTCCCTGATTAGCTTGACTTTTTCCTCGGCTTCTCTGAGCATATCTGGTCCGAAGATGCGGCTGTCTCCGGTCTCTGACCAATTTAACGGGGTACGACATCTCCTTCCGTATAGGGCTTCGAAAGGAGCCATTTGCAGGCTGGCCTGGTAACTGTTGTTGTATGCGAACTCGGCATATGGCAGGCTGTCCTCCCAACTGGTTCCATAGGTGAGGACACATGCTCTCAGCATGTCTTCTAAAACCTGGTTTACGCGTTCTGTTTGTCCATCAGTCTGTGGATGGTATGCGGTACTGAAGGCTAGTTGGGTTCCCAGGGCCTGTTGTAATTGCTCCCAAAATCTTGAGACGAACTGAGTGCCTCTGTCGGAAATTATAGTCTTCGGGACACCGTGCAGACAGACTATGCGGGAAAGATAAATCCTGGCAAGCCTCTGAGTGGTGTAGGTTGTCTTCACTGGAATAAAGTGTGCTACTTTGGTCAACCTGTCAGTGATGACCCATATGGCATCATTCCCGTGTCGTGATCGAGGTAATCCGACAATAAAATCCATCCCTATTTCATCCCATTTCCACTCAGGTATTTTGTTAGGTTGCAGTAGTCCGGCTGGTCTCTGATGTTCAGCTTTTATGCGTTGACATGAGTCGCAACATGCAATGAAAGCGGCTATGTCCCTCTTCATACCGTGCCACCAAAATCTTTCCTGAATATCCTTATACATTTTGGTTCCTCCAGGGTGGATCGAATATGGAGTGGTGTGTGCTTCAGTTAAAACTTGCTGTTTAAGGTCTTCTATGTTTGGCACGCATAGCCTTTCTCCGTACCATAATATTCCTTCATTGTCTATGACGAATTCCGAGGCCTTGCCCATACTCAACTTCCTTTTAATTCCTTCAATGCTGGGGTGACCGGACTGAGCCTCTTTAATTTTCTCCACAAGGTGTGGTTGTATTTCCAAGTTTGATATGGTGCCTTCTGCTACCATTATCAAGTTGAGCTTGACAAATTCTTGATGGAATTCGGGCCTCAAGCTGTGCAGATAGTTCCCGTCGGAGCTGGGGTTCCGACTCAGGGCATCGGCCACTACGTTTGCTTTCCCTGGATGGTAATGGATACCAACATCGTAATCCTTTACCAATTCTAACCAGCGGCGTTGCCGTAAATTTAGTTCTGGCTGCGTAAAAATGTATTTGAGGCTTTTGTGATCCGTATATATCTCACATCGATTCCCAAGTAGAAAATGCCTCCATTCCTTGAGTGCATGAATAACTGCTGCCATTTCTAAATCATGAGTGGGATAATTTTCCTCGTGTTTGCGAAGTTGCCTTGAAGCGTAGGCGACAACCTTGCCTTCTTGCATCAACACGCATCCGAGACCCTTTCTGGATGCGTCACAAAATACTTCAAAATTCTTGTGTATATCGGGTACAATTAATACTGGTGCTGTTGTTAATTTCCGCTTTAGCTCTTGGAAACTTTTCTCGCAGGCTTCTGTCCATTCAAACTTCTTATCTTTCTTGAGTAACTGTGTCATAGGCTTGGATATGGTGGAAAATCCTTCAATAAATCTGCGGTAATACCCTGCCATTCCCAAGAAACTTCGTATGTCTGTTACGCTGGCTGGTGACTTCCAGTCAAGTACGGCCTTGACTTTCTCTGGGTCCACTGCTATACCGTCTTGAGTCAGCACGTGGCCTAGAAAACCTACTTGTCTTAGCCAAAATTCGCACTTGCTGAACTTGGCATACAATTGGTGTTTCCTTAGCTCTCCTAGTACAATCCTGAGATGTTCTGCGTGCTCTTCTGGTGTTTTGGAGTATACCAGAATATCGTCGATGAATACTACGACGAATTTGTCCATAAACTTCATAAATACTTTGTTCATGAGGTGAACAAAATATGCCGGGGCGTTAGTTAATCCAAATGGCATCACTGTGAACTCGTACAGTCCATATCTGGAGGTGAAGGCTGTTTTGGGGATATCTTCTGTTCGTACCTTCAATTGATGGTATCCTGACCTTAAGTCAATTTTTGAGAATACCTTGGCCTGAGCAAGTTGATCAAACAAATCGTTTATCCTTGGCATCGGGTATTTGTTTTTGACTGTGACCATGTTAAGTGCTCGATAGTCGATACACAATCTCAGCGTTCCATCCTTCTTCTTGGCAAATAAAATTGGTGATCCCCAAGGTGAGGAGCTGGCCCGAATGTATCCTTTATCCAGTAATTCCTTTATTTGCTTCTTCAATTCGATCAACTCGGATGGTGCCATTCTGTATGGTTTCTTGTAGATGGGGTTGGTTCCTGGTGCTAGCTCAATGCGGAATTCTATTTCTCGATCTGGTGGCATGCCTGGCAGCTCTTCAGGGAATACATCTGGAAATTCACACACTACTGGAACCTTGTTTAGCTCAGAAACGTCCACCTTATTTAATCTCGGTTGCCGGGGTCTTTTTCCTTCCTTGGCTGATACTCTTATTGTCTTCCCTTGGTGGTGTGTGAGAATCACGGTCCTGTTGAAACAGTCGATAAAACCTTTATTGGTGGTTAGCCAATCCATCCCTAGGATGACATCCAGTCCTTTATTTTCCAATACAATAAGATTTGCGTAAAACTCCAATCCTTCAAACTCAATGACCACATTCTGACAGTAATTCTGAGAAACTTGCTGAATCCCGGGGGACTTGATTATTATGGATTTCTCCAAAGGAAGCATCGAAAAATTATTTTGCAAAGCAAAACTTTTCGAGATGAAAGAGTGAGAAGCTCCAGAATCAAACAAAACCATTGCAGGTATTGTGTTGACAGGAAACGTACCGAGTACGATATCCGGAGCATTTTGTGCCTCCTCTTTGGTTACGTGGTTCAGATGACCCTTCCTGTGGTTATTGTTGGGATTGAAATTGTTTCGCTTGGGCGCGGAATTGTTGCCGTTGTTTGGCTTTGGGGTTGAATTCCTTGGCTTGGGGCACTGTTTGGCATAGTGCCCTTCTTCTCCACAAGCGTAACAAGTAACGCCGGGGCGATAGGTGAATTCCTTGTCCCTTGCATGAAAATTCTTGATTGGGCGTGAGACATTGGATGAGAATTTGGGTGTCCCACCCTTTTTAAAATCTATCTTGCTTCGGTGATTGCGAGTGTGATTAGTCTGGTCCCTTTTTCGCTTGCGGATATCTTCCAGACTGCGTCTCTCATTTTCCAGAGTAATGGCCTTGTCCACCAGCGTTTTAAAATCAGGAAAAGTGTGCACGACCAGTTGGCATTTAAGTGCGGGTGCCAGACCGTCAAGGAATTTCTCCATCTTCTTGATTTCAGTCATACGCTCCTCATTGGCGTAGCGGGATAATAGGGTAAATTGACTGTTGTAATCTGACACTGTCATGTTCCTTTGTTTGAGGTCATCAAATTCTCTCTTCTTGATTTTCATAATACTCTTAGGAATATGTGCACCACGGAAACCTTCCTTGAAATCATCCCAGGTTATGTCATTTTCGTTGTGATGCATGTGCAGAAAATTCTCCCACCACGATGCGGCTGCTCCTGTGAGATAGTGCGGAGCATATAATACCTTCTCGGGGTCTGAACATTTTGCAATAATTAATTTTCTCTCCATATCTCGAAGCCAGTCCTCGGCTTCAAGAGGCTTGTCAGTATGAGAAAATGTTTGAGGACGTGTCTTCTGTAGCTCAGATAACTTGGAGTGCTGTTGATACTGTCCATGGTGATTTCCCATGTTGATGACTTGGTTCATTATTTCACGATGTTGTTGCTGACTCTGTTCATAAAGGCGGCACATTTGTGAAAGTGCCGATTCATTGCCCGGTTGGCTAGACTGTCCCTGAGTGAACTCGTTGCTGGGTTGTGCATCATAATTTTCCTCTGATGGAATTGGCATGGAGCGAGTCCAAGGACGAGACATTTTTCACTCTGGGGATATATTTTGTAAAACCCATAAGAAAAGCGGAAAAAGTCGCAAAAACAAATCCATAAAATGCATAAAGCTGGCAAATAGAATTAAATAGCTCAGCTTACTTAAGAAAAACAAATCGACTTGCGCACGGAGAAGGACTGCTCATTACATATCTTACACGCGGGCGGTAATTATACAATACATCACTCAGGATATGCGTACTTAATCCTGACATGTTATTAAGGCTAGTGCACTTCTCCAGATCCTACATGATGCGCAAACAGGCTACTTCTCACAGCCTATGCACGTATCTTACAAAGTGGTACAATACACGGCAGCTAAGCGTACTTAGGCAGAGATATTGACGATCTCCCTTGCCCTGCCGAGGGCGAGGCGTAGCGAGGTTGGGGACTCGACTTCCTCCTCGCTAATGGGCTCCATACGTGTAGTGTTGCGCAGAGTGGGCGGAGCGGTTGCCAGGGGCGGAGCAACACGTACAGGAGTGGGCGCGAAGGGTGGTGCAGTGCGCACTGGAGTGGGCGCAATAACTTGGTTGAATTCTTCGGTAGAAGGCAGACGACGAGCAGGCGTAAAAGATGCTGATGACGAGACAAAAGTCAGTGGCGGTGCGATTGGTAGGAGCTCCCTCCTGTTGGCAGCACAGCCATGAACTGAGTCCATGCGGGTAGCTACGAAGTCGTCCACCAGGTTGTCGAAGGCTGCCTCCAGGGCCCGGAGATACTCAATGAGCATCTCAAAAGCCTCGTCTCGTTCTCCTCTGGGGCAGGAGTATGCGTAGTGACAGGTGTAAGGCACATGGCACGGAAGATAACGGTAACGACGAGTCTTCATCACGGGGAGGACATCCCTGAGACGAGCTATCGCCTCGCGGGCTGCCATCTGCATAGCATGCCTCTCCGTAGGCATGGCTCTTCCCACGAACCGGAAGCGGCGTAACTCACCACGCCCTCCCTTGAACTGCACCGCGGCCTGGTGCATGGTCAGACTGTCGTTGACTCGGTGCTGGCAGAGTGTGAAGACTGGGCGCACGGATGGCCCCATCGCGACCTGAACGATGAAAGAAAGAAGCTTGACGAACCCATCGGGCACGTTGGCGAAGGTCTGAGACTCGCAGCTATTGTCGGCCATCTACAAAAGTAGGCAAAAATTCTGCATGGTCAGATCATAAATTTATGCTGACTGACAGAAAATGACTACCATTGCAAAAATATAAATTAGCTCTATCAGGCTAATAACCAATTAGCGATCGCACCTAGTGGCTTCCTACAGTCAGCCTGGCTCTGGTACCAAGCTTGTCACGACCGGTTTTCCAATAAAAATATTTATTGAAAAGCCAATCTTTTAAGTCCAGTATGAGAGAAATCCTCCACACTGGCAGACAAATTCTTGATACAATAAGCCAGTAGCATAAAATATATTACAGGGTCGAACTACGGTTGCTCAACCAAATTATTACAAGCATGCCAATAATTATACATAATGGCGGACACGACACAGGGGTGTGGAGGCATACTACTGACTCGAGGATAGGACGGTGGTGGAAAAACACAGCGGGGAGAGAAATACAAGACTCTACGTCTGTCATCTCATCGAGCGTCGAGGAGAGGCTCGATGAATTTATTTGGTAGCGGAAGCGGATATAATACAGTGACCAAATCCAGGGTCGCACAAGACTGACTGGGACTCCTCTAGGTGTCGGACTCGCTATCAAACTCTTCATCCATGAGATCGCCTTCGTCAGCATCTGGCCAAATCAACAAGCCAGTGAGTACTTTGAAAGTACTCGCAAGACAGTTCGGACGTAAGATATAACAAATGCATGCATGGATGCGACATGATTAATTCATCAATGCACATTAAAATAAAATTAGCATAACGGGGTAAGAAAAAGGGGAAACGGCGGTAGTCCGCCTGAAATCCCAACATAACACAAATGAAGACCGATCGGGTGTCTGAAGCGACGCCTCGAAAGGTGAACAAATAAAAATAAGGAAAAAAGATGCCACAGTCGGGCGTCTTAGCGACACCACATAAAGGGCTTTAAAAGAAATACCACAGTCGGACGTCTGAGCGACATCGCAAAAAGGGCTTTAAAAGAAATGCCACAGTCGGACGTCTGAGCAACATCACAGAAAGGGCTTTAAAAGAAATGCCACAGTCGGACGTCTGAGCGACATCGCATAAAGGGCTTTAAAAGAAATGCCACAGTCGGACGTCTGAGCGACATCGCAGAAAGGGCTTTAAAAGAAATGCCACAGTCGGACGTCTGAGCGACATCGCATAAAGGGCTTTAAAAGAAATGCCACAGTCGGACGTCTGAGCGACATCGCAGAAAGGGCTTTAAAAGAAATGCCACAGTCGGACGTCTGAGCGACATCACATAAAGGGCTTTAAAAGAAATGCCACAGTCGGACGTCTGAGCGACATCGCAGAAAGGGCTTTAAAAGTTCATCAGTAAATAATACTCATAATAAACATTCAATCCATGAGAATAAACGGGTTAGTCCATCCACAGGGATAATCATTCAACCGGACTTAGCACTCATGCGATTCACCGGAGTCTCTGTCATCAAAGCTGACAATCGATTAGGATAAGATGGAACGAAACTTGACATGGAAGAGATGATTTGGAGGAATATATGACTCTGCAGAGTTTGTACAAAATTTTTCCCACAGTCAACGGATTTCCGTAGTCACGAAGGACTAGTTCCGTTTACGGTATTTCGGAAGAAAACACAGCTAACCGGTACACACCCATCCTACCTCCCGATGCTAGGAATCACCCTAGTCATCGTCCAAGAAAAACTTTTGAGACGGGGAGATCACAATCTCGAATAGCATGGGATCAAATTTATATACGCGCGCTCTAAGGGGTGCCCCCCTCTCGGTCCCAACCGGAAACACCCATGCCCCCTGACCGGATGACTGGCTTTAATCCAGGGCCATGGAACCATCATCACGGCCTCTCCTCTTTGGTGTGTACCATGAAAGTGGTTTGCAACTTACTAAACCATATTCCTTGCGGAAAACATGTGGTAGTACAAGGAAGGAAATGATAGGTACTGGACCGATATGGTTTGACACTGAAGTCACATAGTCTGGCGTAAGACTGGCATGCTACAACACTGCCATCGTACCCATCCTCATGCCAACACATGGCCATTCATATTCACATTCATCCACGTATGGATCATTGAACTCACTCACCTTATTTTCACATAAAATAACGTTCATCGGTATGCTTACCAACATGCCATGAAACTAACTAAATGCAAAACATGCCGAGACACTCATCATATCAAAAGTTCAAACATGCTTGCCTGGTTCAGAGTAGTCGGAGCCTAGCTCGGTGAAGTTCGCGGCTCCGTCACCTCCTTCGGTATCTACGGTTTAAAGAAAATATATGCGCTAACGTAAATACCAAGGAGTGCACAGAAGGTAAACCAAATATTTTTCAAATAAATCTGATAAAAAACTAGACAAAATTTTAAAGAGAACAGAAAAAGAATCAATCAAAAATACTTTTCTGATTAAAAGTTATAAGGGTTTTTGTCCAGGGACTTATCTGTAATGAAACAGAAGATTTCCAGGGGCTAGTTTATAAAAACAGAAAACGCTTCGGTAGCGACTACGCCAGCCCGAAGAGAAGACGCATTCTGCCCGAAGGCGCTTCCAGAAAACGATTCGAAAGAGAGAGCGGAGAGGCTGACGGTGGGGTCCCACCCGTCAGGTTCAAATGTTCAAACGGGGCGGCAGAGTTCGCCGGCGCCCGAGAGCCGCGGTGGTCGCCGGCGGCGATCCACGGCGAGGCAGAGAGATCGGAGAGTACCTCCGTGCTCAGGGTACCCTTCCGCGTCAGTTGATGGTGGTGGAGTCGGTCGGCGAGCACCACGTCGACGGCGAGCTCTGCTCCGGCGGACGGCGGCTCGGGTGGTCGAGGGGCTCGTCGGAGAGGGCTGCAAAGGTTAAATTGAAGAGGGGGTTATGCTCCTGGCAGCTAGAGAGGGTAACGAACGGGGTTTGAGCGCCGGAGATGGCCTCACCAGAACGAATCGGGCTGGAGGCCGAGGCGGGACGAGGCGGCCGGAGCTGGGGGAGGAGACCTCCTCGAGGTCCCCCTAGTGGCCTGGCGGGGTGTTGGTGAGTAGTGGGGGTGCTGCGTGCACGAGAGTGAGCTCGGGACCCCTTTATATAGGCGGTCCGAGGCGGTTGCCGTGAACGAGGATCACCGGCGAGCGATTACGGTGGCGCAGTGCTCGGTCGGGGTGGTTAGGGGGTCGAGCGTCATCACGGAGGTTCAATGGGTCCGTTTTGGTGTTAAACTGGCCGGGGTTTGGGTGTTAAGGGCGAGCTCGACGGAACGGTGATGGCGCGGGCCCGTCGGCGGCGGAGAGCGCGTTCCGTGCTTGCCGGCCACGGTGGCTGTGCTACGGGCGTGCGCTGGCGTGCATGAGGCCACGCGGAGGGCCAGGGAGTGATGGGCGGCGCGGAACGGCGTTCTGCCGTGGTGTGCCTCCTGTCGGCCGCCACGGGAGGTCCCGACGCCGCAGAAGACGCCGGCGAGGGCGAGCCAGCACGCTATCGACGCCAGGAAGGCTCCACGCACGCGTGTGCAGCTTCGGACAAGAGGAAGAGGCGGCGAGGAACGTGCCAAGGGCACTGTGGCCGCGTGACTGAAACTGACGGACTGAAGATGACACTGAAACTGAATTTTCTGAACTTTGAACAGTAACAGTGCCCACCAGGTGTTCGACCGAATGAAATTGGCCTCTGGTGATTTTTCCTTGAGCTGATTTTTGGTGGAGTGGCTTCTCCTTGCTCAAGTAGGCTGCATGATTTTTGGTGGAATTTTTGGAGCAGTGTGGATATGAATTTCACCAAATTTGGCAAATCTGGTCCAAACTTGCAGAGACTGCATTTTGAAAAATTTGAAAAGGGGAGGAGTGGATCAAGATGGTTCTGGGTTGTGGGTTCAAAGGACAATCCAGGAGAATTGGTTTGAGGTCAAAACTCAAATGAAAAAGTGTACTTGCTTTGAAAATCCCTCAGGCTCCAAATAATTTTCAGAATTGAATTGAGGGGAAAAATAATTAGAATAAAAATCCAAAACCAGTTTGGATTAGTTGGGACAGAGAATTTAGGTTGATCACTAGGGGGAGGGGAGGTTTTGGAGGAGTTTTATCTCATGGGCAAAAATACAAAGCCAAGGGTGGCTTCAAAGATAAGAAAAACCCAAATTTTCATAGAGCTTCACTTAAAAAAACAAATTAAAAACTCCCAAAAAAAATTTAGATTTTTAGAGGGAACTAAAAGAGAAGAAGTTTGCAAAACATCAACCACCAAAGTTTGAAAGAAATAAAATCTTTGCCAAGGCAAAAGGAGGTTTTTAAGAGGAAGGTTTTTCTGAAAAAGATTTTTTTTAAAAAGGTCTCTCCTCAAAACCACAAAGTTTTGATAAAAAACCAAATAAAAACTTTGGAGTGTCACAGCTTGCAAGTTGTATAATCTGTTTCTTAGTGATGAATGACGTGAGAAGTATGCCGAGTGAGTATCTCTCATTATTTTTCCTCTTCTTTTTCTTCTTTTGTTTGTAACTGGTAGATAAATATGACCTGAATTGTTCCTTTTTATACAACTTGAACTGCTATGAATGCCTTATCTTGCTTCTCCTTCTTTTTGTTCTTGTGTGTGCTGTAGGAATACATTCTCAATGATACCTAAGCCTGATGAATGCGTAACTAGCTTCACTGGGAAATGCATCTGGGTAGTTTTTTCACCTGGGCAAATGATGGAGGGTGATGTAATGGACTTCCACATTGATGATTGGAAGAAAGATCCCAAGAGAAATGCTGATTTCGCATCTAGGAAAAGGGTATTGCTAAGTCCATATTTCATCACGGTAATCAATCAGATTGTTTATTTCTGTTGAACAAGACTGCCTATTGTTTTTACGAGTTTTAATAATACTTTGCTTGTTGATCCTTTTCCGTTGTCTATTTCTTTTTTGGCTTTTCCGCATGTTGTGCTTGACAGTATGTTTTACGGTGATGAAAATAAAGTGTTTAATGTGGAGAGTGCAGCGAGAGATTTCAAGAGCTATGTTAAACATAAGGAAGACTTGCTCAGTGCCGACCTTGTGAGATCTACTAGCTGGTTTTTGGTTTTATTTGTTTGTTGTGATGCTGGTTTTTATTTTGAATATTTAACATCTCTTTTTGGTCATTTGTTTTTAGATCATGATGCCTCTATTCAAGCCTATGATTTTAGAAAAGGATAATAAAGTGAACCACTTTTCCTTATATATCATGAATCGGTACCAAAGTAGCATTGACATCCTTGACTCTTTACCTTATCTGAAGAACCGTCGTCCTTCAAAGAACACCTATCATAAAGACTGCGAGAAGATTGTGAGTGACATTTATTATCTGTACTGGATTAATTTTTCTGCATCTTTGTTTCTTCTTGTCTAAGACCTAAAAATGTGTGGTTTCTTTTGTATTTTCACAGATTTCAAGGTTGGTCCAAGTAATGAAGGCTGTGTATGGTGATGCTCAGTACAATGTGAGCAAGCAGCCCAATTGGGAGCTGTTTGCAAAGAAACCAACATTTCTCAAGGTTCCACTTCAAGGGCCGAATGAATGTGGCCATTATACTCTGAAGTATGCGGGATCCTATGATGGTGAAAAGATCATTGAGAACATTCGAGATAATGACGTCGGTTCTAGTTAAGCTTTTCACTTTCTGTGTTTGGCTTATTGTGTATCCTTTTTTTATGTGTCATGATTTTTGATAATTTGTTTTATTGTTTTGTATCCATGTATTGTTGATTGGAATGTTGAGGATCTGTATAGAGTTGTGTTCAACCGGAATAGCCAGCTTATGGTGACAGAGCTTCCCAAGGAGGTTCAGGCTTTGGCTCCTGATGCATAGGAGAAATGGTCATCATTTGCGTAGTGAATGGGATAGTTGTGTGATATATCTCTTGAAAGCACCATAGGCTTTTGTTTGTGGTTTTTAGATGTCTTGTCAAGTACTATGAAATAACTAGTATATTTTCTGTTGTGTTTGAGTGTGGCAGAATGTTTAACAAACTTTTTTTCCATGATGATATTGTGGTTGAATAGTTGCTTCACTTGTGTATGTTTCATCGGGAATTCATTTTGGTTAAGTTTTATTTTTTGTACTGAAGTCTTATACACTAGTTGAACTGAAAACACCTTTTTTCATCAGGATTTTTTTTCAAGTGCATTGCAAGTTGTTCCTGGAAAAGTGAGATTTATTTTATTTTCATCTGTCCCAACCTAAGTTGGACCTTTATAGATTCTTTACACTCTTTTTCTTGTAGTTATGGTATAGATCTGTTAGTACTGAATTGTAATCTCATTCAGCGTAAGGCATTTAAAATTGAGAGCCAAATTTTTTGTTTGAACTTCTTGAGTTTTAGTAGTTGAACTTCATATTAAAAGTTAAAGCATTAGTTTAAATTACCTACATTTAACAGGTAGCCCTATTAAGTTCATAAATACTTCACTAGTCAATATGGACTGATGCTTCTATTGTTTGGTATGATCATAGTACTTGCCGTATAGACTAAGTTGTACTGAGATTTCAGTTGTATTATTTCTGTTATTCTTAGCGTGTCACTGTTTTAGGGAATGCGAACTGAAGCTTCCCATTCCTTTTTATATTTTGTAGAATGAATGTACCGTGTGTTCAAGTGTACCAGAACTTCAGTCCTAGCATGCTAGTGAGTAGGAAATACGTACTGATGGTTCTTTGCTTTTCATGTTGCAGTACTTAGTAAATTTTTTGTTTGAACTTATTGAGTTTTAGTAGTTGAACTTCATAGTAAAAGTTAAAGCACTGGTTTAAATTAGCTACATTTAACAGGTAGCCCTATTAAGTTCATAAATACTTCACTAGTCAATATGGACTGATGCTTCTGTTGTTTGGTATGATCATAGTACTTGCCGTATAGACTAAGTTGTACTGAGATTTCAGTTGTATTACTCTGTTATTCTTAGCGTGTCACTGTTTTACGAAATGTGAACTGAAGCTTCCCATTCCTTTTTATATTTTGTAGAATGAATGTACCGTGTGTTGAAGTGTACCAGAACTTCCAGTCCTAGCATGCTAGTGACTAGGAAATACATATTGATGGTTCTTTGCTTTTCCTGTTGCAGTACTTAGTAAATTTCTATCTACTATTAGCACAATGATTTTAGTACTGAATGTTGTCCTCGGCTGAAACTTAGTCTTTTTAGTGTTCTTTTGAAACTAAAAACTGATTTTTAGTGTGATAGTACTGATGTACATGACTAAGCTGTACTGAGCGTCCAAGGCTACTATTTGCTTTTGTACTTAGTTAGTCTGCCACTGTTTTTTTGTACTATGTGTTATTTTTGTTTCTCCATGACTAGTGCTGTGTGGCAGCCAGCAAGTTTCAACTTAAACCTACTTCAACTTGAAATGATGGATCAACAAAATAGGAAGGTAGCAAACTTGTTGGAAGACATAAGCAAACGATGTACTTGATAGCCATAGGCGAACTTGTTCTAACCCTGACACACATAACATAAGGTAGCTGGTTCAACATAACAAAAGCAAACTACAAATCTGAAACAACAAGATTAAGGACAGGCAGAAGGGCGAGCAACACGAATGCAAACTTTCATGCATCTTCATCCTGCGAAGTTGCAGTGGTAGTAGGGGTCAGCCTCCTGCTCTTTTGAAATATCCCAACCTATCACGATGTTGTCAATTGTCTTCCATGACTTGTACGTTGCGTACGCATCTATTCCTACATACGTGATGAGGTTGTCTGGCAGCGGGATGGTCCCCCACAGTTTGTGGTGTGCCCTGTCCATCTTCTTCTTCATGCCGTTGTAGAATGGGTGGATGACGCCGCCTGCAACATCGGCCAAGGAGTCGTAGTATTTGTCGGTCTTTGGATCTTTCCACTTGCGCTGCATGTAGATGAAGTTGTTGGGGTTCATCTCCAAACCAGACTTGTCCAGCATCCGCTTGTCACCTCCAATGCTGAAACCGACAAATGTGTACAATTTCTCCTCCTGTAGGAAGTCTTTGAGGCGCTTGGGCCTGCAAGGGGGGAGACACACATTTAAAGATTAGTCTTCTTTTTTGAAGATTTAATTCTTCTGCTTTTTTTGGTTTTACAAGTGATAATCCATGAGGTAGATGCTTATATATTATAAGTCATGGATGAATGTAGTTCAGAAACTAGTACACAAAGTCCTGAAATTAAATTCAACTACACCATGCTATTTTTTCTTTTTTCTATCTTCATTGCTTCACCAAATGCATCACAAATTCAAGAATCATTTTACCATAGTCAATGATATATGTGCTACTTGATGCAAGTTTAGTTTTCTTTTTTGTTGAATAAAAGACCTATACCAGTGCTTGATACATCTTTGTGCATTAATTCTATATCAAGTTCAGAAATTAATTTGAGAAACATGTGCATCAAGATATGCACCTATACCACTTCACCAAAGATCTTTTAATACATCAATTCTATAAACTATACTCGTGCATCAATCTCAGATCTATGCTAGTACATCAAGTTCAGAAATTAATTTGCTGCATCAAGTTCAGAATGCTATAAACATTTTTTCAGATGCTAATCTGGTGAAACAATCCACTTCACAGTTTCAGAAATGCATGTAACTTGAGAAAAATGTACTCGTGCATCCACTTCACAAACTATAGTAGTTCATCTACTTGGGAAACAAGTTTAATTTAGTTTTTAGTGAGTAGTGCTAGTACAACATATGAATGAACAGTAGTATGGGTTGCCATTTTGTGGCTGCTGCGATGTGGTATACCAAGCAGAGTTCCTCGACGCACAACTGCAGGACTGCCGCCATCTATGGAGGTTTCTTTGTTGGTGTACTCCACATAACCTCCAATGAAGCTCGGATACAATCCGCCGCCCTTCATCCTAAGCCTGCTCATCACCTCGTGGACCTTGTCTGGTACGCTGGTGCAGACGATCTCCCGCGTCTCCTTGCTGTGGAGCTCAACCCCTTTGAGCATTTTGGTGTACTCGCTCTTCTCGCTGGGGACGTGAATGTCGATGAGGTTTCTGCTCTTGTTCGACGTCTCGCCACGGTGACGCTTGGCGGCCGGTTCCTCCACCATCGCCTTCCACTGGTGACTGTGGGCTTGGGAGAGAGAAGTTTGTGGTTTGTGTGCAGTGGAGATGGAAGCAGCAATGGTGGTTCTGTGAATGAGACAGAGATGGAAGACAATGAGGTATTTTTGAGTGTGTCGATGGGGTGTGTGGGAGGCGGTTCGTCGGGGGCGTGGGTGTAGTGGTAGTGGGGGTCGCCGTTTGCAGTGCCTCGTGGCAACCGCCCAGTGGGTGGCGCGGGTCGTGGCCTGGAAGAACTAACCGTCCAATACAAAAGTTTTTTACTGCTGCACTGATTAGTCTTGTCAAGCTGTACTTACGATCTGCTAAATCCCACTTGCACGTCTCAGGTGCGGTGATGATGGCATTTTGCACTGTTTAGCTGACGTATGCTTTGTGATGTTTTTCCGTGTGGATGTTAAGTATTGTTTTTCCATTGAAGTCTTATACACTAGTTTATCTCAAAACATTTTTTTAGTGCCTTGAGAGTTGTTGCTCAAAACTGGTACTTATTTTATTTTCATATGTACCAACCTAAGTTTGGCCTTTATAGTTTTTGTATTCTCATTTTAGTGCACTTATGGTTTAGTACTGTGTGAACTGAATTGTAATTTCATACAGCGCACGGTTTTGAAATTTGATGTCACAGTGGTGTGAGTGGCCTGACTGATCCTGATGTTTTAGTACCGATGTCATATGTATGTTTGAACTGAGTTTTGTTTCAGTGGGGTGGGGGTTTGAGATTATTTTACGACTAGATCGTTTGTTGATGTGTGGACAGATTTTATATAAATAAGAAATTTAGCAGAATTGACAAATAAATTCTATTTGAACTTCTTGCATTTTAGTAGTTGAAGTAGTCAAATTTTATATAAATAAGAAATTTAGCATAATTGACAAACATTATATATTTGAACTTTTTACATTTTAGTAGTTGAACTTGTCATAATTGACAAACATTATATGCTTGAACTTTTTGCATTTTAGTAGTTGAACTTGTTAGATTTTATATAAATAAGAAATTTAGCATAATTGACAAGCATTATATGTTTGAATTTTTTGCGTTTTAGTAGTTGAACTTGAAAGTAATATTTCCTTCGGTTTTTAAAATTATGTACATTTAACAGATAGGCTATTAAGTTCTCTTCTTTTTAGAGGTTCATTGCTTTTGTATCATATTTTCTCCTTTTATCTTGTAGAGGTTAATTGACAAACATTTTTCTTGTAGTTTATATTTCTTTGTCCCGCCCTCTGGTTTTGTCTAACTGGGTTTATTTGTGGGGTGTTTTGTTGACGATGCATGCTATTGGGCCGTTTTCCGGCCCAGATAGCTCGTCCGCGTGGCTGTGCAGCGCAGCGTGCACGTGCGCTCTGGGTTTAGTCCCACCTCGCTAGTCGAGGGGGCTCCGGACCTGTTTAGAAGCGCAGCCGAGCCTCACCAGTCGAACTCCTCTGAACACTTACATGAGCGCTTATACATGGCACTCGCTCTCTCTCTTGACCCGTGGGCCCTGGTCGGCGGGTCCTACGTTGTGCGGATTACTAGAGATTCGCTCATGGGCTCGAGTTCAACTATCTAGCATTGTCAAGGCCTGCGAATGACCTTGGGCGGCCAATTTTTTTGGTTTTTTTGTTTTTGTTTGTTTGAATCTAGTACTTGACTCCAGCAGTAACTTGGACTGATACTTTTTGTTCTAGTTCTTTTCAGTTTTGTGTGTGTAGTCTTTTTCATTTGAGTTTTTTTCCTTCTTTCGTGTTTGTATTTGTGATTATTCTCAAGGGTCTTCTGGTGTCATTTTCAGAACTATGGTACTTGCGTGTAGACTGAGTTGTACTGATAGTGCATTCATAGTAGTGCTTACGGACTGATGCTTCTTTGTACTTTTTATTGTAGTAAGTATGTATGGTCCGATCAAGTGTACTATTACTGTCATTCTTAATCTACAAGCGACCAACATAAGTGTGTGCTGATGCTTCTTAACTTTTTTATGTTCGTAGTACTTGTTAATTTTCTAGCAGCTACATATGAATGAGAACAATACATGAAGTACTAAGAATTTTCGCTTCAACTTTTGAAGCGTTGTTAAGCAAGTCGAATTGTGCTGATTGTTCTCAACGTTATGTTTTCTATACAATACTGAATCGAAACTAGACATGGAACAACGTTGTGTGATTAGTTGCATTATAACTAGTACTTTAGAGCAGCCACAACGTTCCATTCAGAAGCTACTTTTCAATTTTGAAATGATGGATTAACAACATACGAAGCCACCGAACTTATATAATGAGATAAGAAAAACATTGTACTTGATGACATAACTAAACTTTTTCAAACATGACAAGCACGACATAATCATACTGGTTCAACCCAACAAGAGCAAACTACTAATTTGAAACAACAAGATAAAAGGCAAGCACAAGCGGAAGTAAAACGAAGGCAGGCTCTGATGTATCTTCATACCTAAAAGGGGCAGAAGGGGCGGTCGTAGTAGTGGTCAGCCTCCCGCTCTTTTGCATATTCTGAACCATGACTTGTACGTGGCGTACGCATCTACTTATGCGTACTCGATGAGGTTGTCTGGCAGTGGGCTGGTCCCCCATAGTTTGTAGTCTTCCTGCGTGTTGATCTTCTTCTTCATGCCTTTGTAGAATGGGTGCATGACGCTGGCTGCAACATCAGTCAAGGAGTCGTACTCTTTTCTGGTGTATGGAACTCTCCACTTGCGCTAAATGTCGATGAACTTGTTGGGGTTGATCTCCAAACCGGACAACTTCAGCTTCTCTTTCTCGCTTTCAATGCTGAAACCGGCAAATGTGAACAACTTCTCATGCTGCAGCATCTTGCTCAAGCTCCTGGGCCTGCAAGGGGAGAGACATTTTGAATATTATCATTACTTTGATGTTTGAATTATTCATTTTTGTTTTGTTTTACAAGCGATGAATCCATGAAGTAGTTGTTTATGTAGGATAAACAATGGATGAATGTACCAGTAAACAAAGTTCTGAAATTAAATTAAGTACATCATGTTATTCTTCTTTTTGGATTATACATAGTTTTAGTCAATGTTGTATGTTCTGCATTGTTACTAGTTTAGTCTACTTTTGTTGAATAGGATAACACATAACCACTGTTCACCAAGTCCTTAGTTTATTTTCTTATGAAAGTAACATTAGATCAAATTCAGAAAATACTTCACTACATCAAGTTCCGAAACATCTTTTTAATACATCGAGTGAATAGACTACACTATTGGATCAACTTGAGAAACTACAGTAGTCGATCAACTTCAAAATTTAATCTTCTGCAAGATTTTCCAAATAGTAATCCAGTGCATCAGGTTCAAAAAATACATTTACAGTGTACCTACTTGAAAAAATGAAGTAGTGCATCCACTTTTCACAAACCACACTAGTACATCTAGTTGGGAAACAAGTCTGATGAAATTTTCAGGATACAGTACTAATAAAACAGATAAAACATATAGGGCAAATGAGTAGGATGGCTCACCATTTTGTGGCCGCTGCGATGTGGTACACCAAGCAGAGCTCCTCATCGCACAACTGCAGGACTGCTGCCATCTAGGGAGGTCCATCTGCCTTTTCTGGTACGCTGGTGCAGACGATCTCCATTGTCTCGTTGCCGTGGAGCTCAACCCCTGTGAGGGTTGTTGTGTACTCGTGCTTCTCGCCGGGGACGTGAATGTTGATGAGGTTGTTGCTCTTTTCCGATGTCTCGGCATGATGACACTTGGCGGACGGTTCCTCCGCCATCGCCTTCCTCCGGCGACTGTGGGCTTGGGAGAGAGAAGTTTTTGGTTTGTGTGTAGTGGAGATGGAAGCGGTAATGGTGGTTTGTGGGAATGAGGGAGAGATGGAAGATAATGGGTTTTTTGCAGTGCGTGGATGGGGATTTGTGGGAGGCACTTCGTCGGGGGCGTGGGTGTAGTGGGTGTAGTGGCGTGGGGTCACCGTTTGCAATCCCTTGTGGCAATCGCTCAGTGGGTGGCGTGGGTGGAGGCGTGGAAGAACTAACCGTCCAAGTTGAATGGTTTTTACTACTGCACTGACTAGTTTTGTCCAGCTGTACTTATGACCTGCTAAATCCCACTTGCACGTCTCTGCGGTGGTGATGATGGCATTTTACTGTCGCACTGATTCGTATAGTCAAGTTGTACTTATCAGCTGGTTGTCCCACTTGCACGTGTCAGGGTCGGTGATGATGGAGGTCTGAACTGCTCTACCGTGGTATTTGGACTGGTGATTGAAGTGTAATTGAACGTACCAAATACCAGTGAGACTATGTGTGATGCTAATGTTTTTTAAAACAATTTTCGTATTTTTAATGGATTGTTTATATCTAGATAATCTCTGAGTATTTTTATAGATAAATTAGATTTTCATCAGTACAGGATGTATTATATTCGCATTTTGCTTGAGGTAATTATTTTTATGTACTGATGGTCTTTCTGAATTGGGAGTGGCAGAAGCAGACATAGCTTTGTTTTCTCAAAATGATGTTTTTTTTGAGGTGTTCACGGGTGTGTTTGTTTTACTATGCCTTTGTCCTGATGACTGAGAATTGTTAGTACTGATGTACTACAAGAATTTAAATTTTCCTTAACATATTTTTGCTGAGTTACTGTTCAACAGTAGCGTTTGCATCAGATATATCCAGATAAGTTTTTTCAAATGTATTTGTGACTGCATTCAAAAGGATTATCAAATGGTTTACATAATAATGTCACTGCTCCAGCGGGCACAAATCAGAAATTATATCAGTATTGATGTGTACTCTGCCTTGTACTGACGATTGAGAATTATCAGTACTGATGTACTACAAGAGTTTAAATTTTCCTTGACATTTTTTTTGCTGAGTTACTGGTTGACAGTAGCGTTTTGCATCAGATATATCTAGATAAGTTTTTTCAAATGTTTTTGTGACTGCATTCAAAATGATTATCAAATGGTTTACAGAATAATGTCACTGCTCCAGTGGGAACAAATCATAAATTATATCTTAACTATAGTACTGATCGAGAAATCGACGATAAAGCTAAATAAGTTTTGGTAACGATAGTGTTTCCGAAATGTTTCCTCACTGTGTGCCGAGGCAACTGAGACTACAAGCTTATTTTTTAGTTGACGCAGCAGGATAACCACTATGTGTTCTTCAGTCTTGAGCTTCTCCTAACTGGCCCCGAATGTTGTGCCTTACTGGCGCCCTTTCCAGGTTGAGCCTTGGCAGCTTCATCGTCAGTTTCAGTTTCCTCGCTGCTGACACTGTCATCTTCATTGTCGTCGTCTGATTGGTTGTCATTCTCGTCAAACTCTACTTCTTCATCATCTTCATTTGATTTTTTGGAACTCTGTACCTTGCCCTGTTTTTGTTCAGCTCCACTGACCTCCTTGCCCACTTTGCACATGCGGGCATTATGTCCGTCAATTCCCCCACACTTGCGGAAAGTGTAGCTGTTACGTGTGTTGTCTCGATTGGTAGAAACCTGGGTGGCTCCAATCTGCTTGTTCTTTTTGACAGTGGCATATGTGTGGAGTGGGCATGTGCGGTAGTTATGGTTGCTCATGACATTGCAGAATCCGCATGCCCTTATCCCGAGAGGTTTGCCGTCCGGGCCAAATTCCACGCGCTTGATGGGGCATGGTGGCTTTTTGGCTGCTGCTTTCACAGCTTTCACTGCTTGCGTCTTGCTCTTCCTCCCCTTTGTGTTTGAGAATATGGGTGGTTTAATCACCCTTTCCTGCTGCTGCTGGTAGGATGTGCTATTGTCATGTCATTCGCCTACAGGACCATCAAGCTCATGATCTCGCATGTGAGCTTGTTGGTGCTCTTGAATGTGCACATGGGCAAGCTCCGGTTGCTGCTACTCCTCTTCCTCATTGTCGAATGGGTCAATAGCTCCCAGATGGTTCATCTCGGATAATATTGTAGCAATATCCTGCTCAATGGCTTCATTGTCCGCGACACCTCCATTTTCGGCAGAATGCAGGGCGTCGAGTTCTTGTTCAAGTTTGTCCATGACGACCCGCAACCTCGCCATTTGCTCTTGGCTTCTCAAGCTTTTTCTGTGCACCCTCATGTTCAGCGTCAGCAGTGAGCTTTCAATGCAGTATTGGGATGCCTTGTTTGACGCTACTGTCCTCAAATCATTTCTATTGAATGTTGGCTGGATGTTCGGGTGTTTGGTGTATCTCCCGAGGATGTATTTCTCTAGAACGATGGCAGCCTTAATTGTCTGCATCATTCATAGGACATGCACGCAGAAAAGACATCTATTGTTTTTTATAGAGGTGCATGTTTTTTGTCATTTCATTCGAACAAAACCTTTGCAAAAAAAGTAGTACAGTATGTAACATCTTTTTTGTAGTCCTCACCTGTGTGTTCCCATAGCCTGAACTTGCACTCATATGTTTCTCCCGCGGGGTCTGCAACCACCTGGAACATGTGCTGAGCCCACATAGATAGTTTTTGCGGGTGGTTGTAGCGCACGAGGTACTTTGTGGGCTCTTCCGTCTTTGTCGCTGATCTCGATGTACACAGCTCGTGAGTAGAGCTTTGCCATGTGGGTGTCAAACCCATAGAAGGTCAGCGTGTATTGTTCCTTCTGCACATGCAAGAATGATGACCAAATTGTTAGTTTTCTCGCAGCAAAAACTTCTAATAAAGTTTTACTTTAGTAAGCATGTTTTTTTTGTCTTACGATAAGTGATAGAGCTATACCCGGTTAGCCATTGTCTCCGGGTTCTCTGTCTGCCTCCTGGTTCTGATGCAGGAGTTTACCTGGCTGACAAACCGGTGTAGGTTTTGTCTCTCACTTATGAAGTTCTTCTTGAGCACATAGTTCATGCTCTCACTTTGCTGTGTGGATGTCATTTTGGTGCAGAAAATATCTTTGAAGTAGGCTGATATCCATCTCTCACGCTCGTTCCACATGCCCACCATTGTGGCATCATCGTGGAGGTTGTACTTATCCATGAGTCTTTTCCAGGCATCCTCAAACTCAGTTGGCATGAGGGATCAGTTGAGCATTGATGTGAATTCATCCTTAAGGTCATTGTGCATGTAGTACAGGTACGCGAGGTGTTCCCTGTACTTCTTCATAATGTGCCAGCGACATAGCTTATGTACTGTGTACTTGAAAACATCTGGGACCGCCAAAGCCATTGCCGGGCACTGGTCTGGTAATGAGAAAATAGACTCGGAGTGGTCAGCAGATGGTTGTGCATATATACCAATAGAACTAACACAACATTTTTACTGTGTTATTTTCCTTTTTTTGGATGGGGGGTGGTGGTTGGGGGTGGTTTTGGCGGTTGTACCTGTGAGGATGCATGTAGGAGCCTTCCCTCTCATGCACCTTAAAAATGTCTTGAACAACCACATGAATGAATCTACATCCTCATCTCTTATCAAGGCGAAACCAAAGAATGTAGTCTGTAAGTGGTTGTTATTTCCGACAAACACCCCAAGTGTCATATGGTACTTGTTGGTCTTATAAGTTGTGTCAAACGTTACACAGTCCCCAAAGTCCTGATTTGCCCCTCGGCAGCTTGCATTCGCCCAGAATATGTTCTTAACTCTGTCGGACTCATCGAGTTGCATGTCACAGAAGAATTCCCTGTTTATAGCTTTCATCTCCATAAAGAAGTTGACAGTCTTTAGGACATCGTCCAAATCATCAATCCTTGAATTCTTTGATATCCTGCATATTAAAAGTTCATTGAAAAATGCATGTTGAATTGGCATCAGGGCATGCATTGCGTAATATGTTTGTACTGACAGATGAAAAAAGATGGAGGCGGTTTTTGGGAGGAGAACAAGTTTGTACTTATAGGTTAATCACGTCTTTGGCATTCATTTCGAGGAATTAGCTACTAGGGTCATCACCGCCCAGTATTCTCATGATTTGCGCGTGTTCAATGCCTTTGAACTGCAGGTACTTGACGTACTCCAAGATTGTTTTGTCAAAGTTTTTGTGGGAGTGCAAGAAGACATGCATTTATGTGGTGAGCTGTAGCCTGTGGTTGTGTTCCCAGACTATCTCTTTTACAACAAATGTTCCATCCTTTTCCTTCTTCCGCCTCATTTTAGCCCCGCAGTTAGTTCTAATTGTCGTCTTGTTATGCTGTCTATTTGCTTCAAACACCTTGTATTCATAAACTCCATAGCACGTGCAATAAAGGTAGGATCTGGTCTTAAACTTGTGGCCTTCCCTGACAGCAAAACCCGTGTGCTTCGCATATACGTTGTAGAAGTTCTTTGTTTCTTCAAAAGTTTCAAACCGCATCTCTAGCCTTGGTAGAACATAAGCTTCAATGTCAGGTGGCTGCACGCAACAGTGAGCAAACAAAAACGTAGTTATGAAAATGTTAGATGGGGTGGTCACAGCACCATGGTATGGATTGTGCTTGTATGTTTTTTTCTATTTTGATACTTACATGTGTATAGTTCTGTGCTGCCTCCGTGTTTGCTGTTCACCCTAGTGTATGGGCGCGGGTGGTGTCACCCTTGGCACATGCAGCAATGCATCTCTTGGAGGGAGCAACGTTGACAAAGATCTCCGTCTCTCATTGTACGGCCGTCTCCCCTCAGATTCATTGTGAGGTTGCTCCTGTCTATATGGCTCATATCTGGTACTTTTGAACCTGCTAGAGTGGCCAAAATTTCTGTCTCTTTGTCCTGGTCTTCCCGTAACAACCGCTTTTGCAGCACGGATGATTGATGTTGACGGAGCAATTGGTGGAAGCCTTGTTGCAACCCATCCACTGCTTCCTGTCCTTGGCATTTTGCATATGCTAGGGAAGGAAAACATTTGTTGTTGGTGATATTGTTGGCCTTGTACCAACCCAGCAGCAGCAAAGCTTGCATTCCCAGATATTGGTGTTTGCTGCATAGAAGAACATGTCCGTGCTTCTGATTATTCCGGTGTATCTTGAAATCTTCCTGTATTGTTGAAGTATCCACGTGGTATTTCGGGTGTTACCCAACAAGGTGGTGCCCCATATCTGCTTGGCTCATCAAACGCTCGTTGCATGTGCTGCCTTGCATGCTTTTGCAAATGACATTCAACAGTTTTGGGATTAATCTGGTTTCGTTTTCAGTCGAACTGATGAACGTTCATGTTCAACACTGATATATTTATGTTCTGTTTTTTAGCACTGCTTGTAAACTGGACATTGAACTGATGCATGACTTCTCTTTTGTTCATCTATAACTTATGCAACTACACTAGAAGTACTCCTAGTTTACGTATCATTGAACTTACTGTGTAACAAGTGTATATTTTTTTCAACAACATTCTTTCACTAGTTCGAACTGACGCAACTACACGGCATATACTATTAGAAATAACATCATACAACTTGCAGTGGTAGCTGAACCTTATATAAAGCCTAGTAGCTCCTTGGGCTGATGCATAACTTCATGTTTTTGGCTTGAACTGAAGCTAGCATATTAGAGGTACTGACAGTAACCTCGACATCCTAATTGTGCATCAATGCATCTACATTACAAGTACTGCTAGTTTATGTATCATTGAACTCACTGTGAACAATTTTATATTTTTTTCAGTACAGTTTTGTTACTTGTTCGAACTGACGCAACTACATGACTTGTACTCTTAGAAATAACAACATACAACTTTCAGTGGTAGCTGAACCTTAGTACTATCTACTTGGACCGATGCATAAGTTTAAGTTTTTTTACTTCAACTGAAGCTACCGTAATAGAGGTAGTGACATTAATCTCGACATCCTAATTGTGCATCATGTGGCAGGGGTGTAAATGAACTGATGCAAGCATTTGCAATGTACCATCAGGTTCTTCTTCATAGCAGGACTGATGAACTAATGGACTAACACAAACATGGGAAGCAGACATTACCTCCAGTGGACTTACTTCTTCTTCTACCTCTCGTGGGCGTCGTACTCGCATGTTCTTGGGAGGCGGCGCCATTGACGCAGCTCCTGCTTGTGGTGGACATCTGGCAAAGAGGTTCATTGAGGCAGCACCTTGTGGGGATCACTGCCCCGGAGAAGGAGCCCCAGCGATGGAGGGAGGCAGGAGGCGAGGACGATGGCCCCGTCGATGGATCCGGCGACGGAGGGAGGCAAGAGGAGGGGATCACGGCCCTGTCGATGGATCCTGCGGCGAAGGGAGACAGGAGGCGGGGATCACGACCCCGATGATGGATCCGGCGACGGAAGGATGCAGGAGGCAGGGATCACGGCCCTGTCGATGGATCCGGCGATAGAGGGAGGCAGGAGGTGGGGATCACTACCCCGTCGCTGGATCCAGCAACAGAGGGATGGAGGAGGCGGCGGCGGATCCGCCGCTGGCCAATCACGGCACCACGGGCTCCCTCGCTCCGGCTACCGCCGTCGCTCACTCGCCCACGACGCCTGCCTCCGGCAGAAGAAGGTGCGTCGGGGTCGGGCAGATTCTACGGTGGTCTGCGCGTCGCCCCTATAGGAGGCGGGGGGGGGGGGTAAAAGAATAATATTCTGTTATGGGTAACAAAATTGTAACACCCCAAAAATTTAACCAAGTTTTTGTTATTAAAATTTTGCCAAGAGTTAAAATTTTGCATGCAAGGAATTTTTGTTGTTTTTAAAACCTTTCTTTTAATATTAAGGATTTATTTTTTTCCCAAGTGGATCTTTCCCAGCATATTGAACTTCTATGCCATCTCATTAAAACAATTTCCTAATCAGTAAATTTTATTTATAAAATTATTTCACCCTGAGCTTTAATCATTAAAATGACTTGTTTTAAGTTTGGAGCTCTTTTTGTACTACAACCATTTGATAAAATTAACTAAAAATTTCACCAAAATTTGGAGATGTCATGTGATGCCTCTAAATCACTTTTATGCAATAATATAGTTCATTCATTGCATATTTGGAGTGCTGCACATGTTTTTCTTCTCTGGTCCAGTAGGCATTTTTGCACTGCAACCCTTTTAAATATTTGTTTCTAGCATCCACCAAAATTATGGGATGTCAGCAGCAGCATATGATTCCGTTATATGCAAAGACCCAATGATGTTCTTTGCAAATTTTGAGTAAATCAACCTCATCTTCATTTTGGACCAACATGATGGTTTGTACAGCAACCATATTATTACTTGCTCTTTGGCCCTTGATTCTTTCTCCTACTTGTAGTCCTCCATGCTAAACCCCTAAGTCCAGGATCATGCAACCATTGGCATATTTTTGGTTCATGAAACAATGCCACTCACATCCTGTCTAGATTTGTAGTTCTGCAAAATTTGCACTAGCAAGTTTGTGCTTTTCACCAACTAACCTCACCACCCTCTTGTGCATCTAATGAGACACTAATCTGGAAGATTTGGCCCCTCCAAGAATAGCCTAGGTGCCTTTGGCATTTTGACAAACACCTGGAGTGCATGGACTGTTTTGGCATGATCTTAGGTGTACATTATGAACTTGGCCACCTGACCAAACCACCTTGTCCCTGGAGTTTCCCTCTACCACCAGCCTAGTTATGTTGCTTGCCAACCTCACCTGTGACCTGTAGCGTGCCACGGCATTGTGTCGAACACCCTCCGTGCGTGCACTGGACTTGCCCAGAGCGCGTGTATTGCACGCGCGTGCGCCCGAGCCACCGCGTCACGCCCCGCACTCACCCCAGCCTGTGACCTACCGCAGCCAGCACGCCGTGTCCCCCTTGCGCGCTGCATGCCCCCCCCCTCACCGCAACGCGCCAAGCAGAGCCTCGCCGCGTCCCCGGCAAGCCAAGGACTAGCCGCCACGGCCGCCCGAGAACCCTGCTCAAGCCAGCACCGCCCAAGCCACTCCGGCTCGCAACCTGCCCCTGTGAACAGCGCAAACTTATCACCTCGCCCATCGGCTAGCTACCGTCGTCGCCACGACACCCTGACGCTACAGGGAGGTGGTTCGCCGTCGTCCTTATCATCGGCCGCATCGAACCGACCTCCACCACCTATATAAGGGTCCCGAAGCTCCATCTAGCCCTCGATCAACCTCCAGTGATCCTCCTAGAGCTACCCTGGCCAGCATTCGAGGAGGGGAACGTCTTCTTCCCCAAGTCCGGCCACTTCGGTCGCCGCCAAGCCCCGGTCGACTTCGTCACCACCAGGGCCTCTCCTTCTCCAATCTCTCCACCAAGAACTCCCCCTCCCTCTCGCGAGTGCAACCCATCGATCAATTTTGGTCGGAGACCACCGCAGCCCAAAAATCACTTTGTCACCGAAGCCCCCCTCCGCCGCGGAGCTCGGCGCCAGCGACTCCCTCCACCTCCGGCGACCCTACGACCACCGGAAGGACCGCCTAGGAGTGGCGGATCCATTCCTGCACTCGGATATCCGCGAGGAGCCGCCAAACACCAGCGAACAAAGCCGGAGCCCCCGCCTCTGTTCGGCCAGAGGAAGAGGAGGGAGGGCGACTGGTCAAACCTGACCACTGGGCCAGGCGGGCCCACTGTTAGTGACCCATGCGCGTCCACGCTGGAGTAAGTAGAGGCGTATAGTCGGAATACGTCTTCGACGTGTACGTGTTTTCGAATCGTTTTCTTTTAATTCTGTTTTATTAAAAATACAGATTTTGACCAAATGTTTGACTGGCTATATCTTTTAAAATATAACTCCAAATGATTTGATTCTTTTTCCTACCTCTTTCAATTTTAACCTAGTTTATTTTAAGATTTATTTGAAAAAAATTCAAACAACTTTTTGTGTGGTTTTTGAATTTGTGTGTTAATTCAAATTTGTTTAAAATAGGACCTTGGAGAGAGAGAAGAAAACTTTCAAAAAGTTTTGGAGTGCACCCTGCCTTTCCACACATTGAAGGCAAGCATTCTGAACCCCGGCATAATATTTTTGGTGTGTTCGTTGACACGTTTATAACACCACCTCATTTCGGAGAATTGTTATCTCATGTGAGATGATCATGTGCATGGATGCATATTTGTGATTTCCATGTTGTTGGAAAGGATAACACTTGTGATGATAATCATCCTCATGTGCCATGCATGCATACCGGCAGGAACCCGGGAAAACCTCTGCCTTGGGTAGGCATGAGTTTGTCGCCGGTCTCCGTCGGGACGGTTATGTCTGGTATGGCATGGTAAGGTAATATGAGCGGTGACTCTGTTGGTTGAAATATATTCGTTATGCTAATCATGCAGGGAATACTTAAACCTCCTGAGTCGACCATAGATCGAGTCTTGTTCCAGTAACCCCATACTTGTTTCGTACTACCACTCGTCTCTACAACAAGTAGAGTGCGGTTCAGTAATTTGTCAACCCCTTTCTAGCACACACCGTACAGAGGGGCCGGGATGAGGGTATCACGGCCATGGATTAAAGCCGGTCATCCGGTCAGTGGGCATGGGTGTTTCCGGTTGTAGCCGAGGGGGTAGCTTCCCTAGTTTTGCGCGCGGTATAAATTTTGTGATCCCATGCTAATCGAGGTTGTAGCCTCCCCACTTAGAGTTTTGCTTAACGAGTGTCGTGGGTGATTCCAGACACCGGTGAGTTAAGCTGGTGTGTGCAAGTCAGGTGCGTTTTCATTTAAAAGACCGTAGACTGGTGACTAAAGGAATCTGTTACTCGTGGGTAAAGAGTACACCCTCTGCAGAGATTAAACCTATTCGAATAGCCGTGTCCATGGTTAAGGATTACAGTCTGGGATGGGTCAAGTGTCGGTCTTAGTGTCGGTCTTCGGAGGTGAAACTGTTAAATCAGAACTGATATTACAACTTGTGACATGTGATAATGATGATTATTATTTTGTTGTGGACTAACCCATGATATTTTTGGTATTATCGAATATCCCTGGGATGGTTTTACCTCCGGTATATTCACTATGATTGTTTCTCTCAAAGCCCTTTATGTGGTGTCGCTCAGACGCCCGACTGTGGCATTTCTTTTAAAGCCCTTTATGTGGTGTCGCTCAGACGCCCGATTGTGGCATTTATTTTAAAGCCCTTTATGTGGTGTCGCTAAGACGCCCGACTGTGGCATTTCTCTTAAAGCCTTTATGTGGTGTCGCTCAAACGCCCGACTGTGGCATTTCTTTTATAGCCCTTTATGTGGTGTCGCTAAGACACCCGACTGTGGCATTTCTCTTAAAGCCCTTTATGTGGTGTCGCTCAGACGCCCGACTGTGGTATTTCTTTTAAAGCCCTTTATGTGGTGTCGCTAAGACGCCCGACTGTGGCGTATTTGTTATTTATTTCATAATTTTAATACTGCTATGTTATTGCATTTTCATAAATAAGCTGCTTACATGCATCAGAGATTTATTTTTGTGACTGATGTCATGAGCATTAATATTTCGGAACATCGTTGTTATATTATACCCGTGTTCATAATGTTTGCGAGTACATTCAAAGTACTCACTGGCTTGTCCCTGGCTATTGTCTTGGCCAGATTTCTTGCGCGAAGAGGAGCGACCATGAGGACAGCCCTGGAACCCACATGATGGTGATAGCAACCCCGCGAAGATAGGAGTTAACCTGGTCAGCTGTTCCCGTGGGGAAATGGAGTCCCATAGACACTAATGATTCACAGCCCGCTTTCGCCATCAATCACTAGAAACCATTTGTTGTACTCACAGACCAGAATGGTCTTGTACTACATATTTTGTATTTTCTTGGAATTTCTGTATCAAGTTGGTGCCTCATCAGCTAACAGTTATCCTGGGGCTGATGAGCACAAGGGCCATTTTCTGGCAATTAGTACCCGGAGAATTCGGTCCCCACAGACTTGGTATCAGAGCCAGGCTAACCATTGGCTAATCCTATCTTAGCCAGGTCGGATAACTTAGGTAAACCAACCTAGCAGACCCTAACCAAAACCCCAGCCAAGCTTCCCGTGCAAGATAGCCACACAGTAAGTCCGACACTTTTGGCAGTCGGTGCCAAACCTATCTGTCTAGCCTGTCGATCACACGCCAATGACTGATGGCAAAAATGTCTCATTCGCAAGCGTGCGAAGGAAGACTCCGTTCCCTTTTTCTATAAAAAGGGCACGCTAGCCTCAACCCAACACAACTTCTTCCCCAACCTAGGCACAATGGCTGGTCCCATAGTGCACAATGAGACCACAGCAACCAATCTTGGAGGTTTCGTGACCATACTCACAAACCTCACCCGTCGTGCCTACGCGTTAGAAGAGCCCCCAGAATATGTTGTGTACCAAGGACCCATGAGCGGTGAAGACCGCCAATTCTGGGCCACTATGCACATCTACGGTAGGGGTTTGTCGCCAGAACGCCCCTACAGGTTCACCGGAAGAACAACTTCCTTCGAGCCACAAGCCATCCAGCTAGCCGCTCGAGAAGCTATAGTTCAACTCTGGCAGTTGTCACCTAGAGTTAATTGTCGCTCGTTCCACTACTACCCCAGGCGAGAAGGGTATGGTAGACCACCCCAAGTTGCCAGCGGAGACCACGAGACGGATCCTGCATTGTTGCACCTAGTGCGCTATGTAAGTGCGCTAGAGGCATTGTTTGATCAAATCACTATTGATCTAATCGCAGCTCGAGGAGAGTTGGTTCGCAGAGCCCCGGCAAGCAGGGAAGCCGAGTCCGACACCACAACCCAGTCATGCTGTTTGGACACCCGATCGAGACCCTGAGGTCAACTTCAACTAGCGGCCAAGGTGTCTTGATGACCCCAGAAGTGCTTCGTCACCTTTTGGGAGCACACTCCAACGGGATTGTGGCCAACAATCCCCGCGATGGTCATCATCGCTACCCCGACCCTGCAGTTCCTCCGCCATCTCCGACAAATCCCAGCATTGGGACGCATGGAGAAGCCTCGACATCCACCAGACACGCCCGTTTAGATGTAAACGAGGTAGACTAAGCTGCGCGAGTAGTGCCGAGTCTCAGTGTATCCCCGCTTTGTAATCACGTAATCTTGTGTACTAACGCAGCCTGTCGTTGTGCCCCTGTTTTAATGGTAGCCACGCGTATTTTTGTCAGCATAGTGCACATTTTCCGGGCACAGCTACCAAATCAA
Organism: Triticum aestivum; assembly: GCF_018294505.1. Lineage (NCBI taxonomy): Eukaryota > Viridiplantae > Streptophyta > Magnoliopsida > Poales > Poaceae > Triticum > Triticum aestivum. The sequence continues at coordinate 636,650,092 of NC_057810.1, forward strand.
ACCTCGACGACAACCACAGTAACACGTCTCTTTATGAGATATGTGTATCTCTGACACTGACCCGACCTTTGGAGCTAAGCTGGCAAATTTATTACCTTTCACCTCGGTAAAATGACCCAGCTCCATTGCTATATAAAGACCACCTTGTGATCTTACCCAGCACCCCACATCTTGTGCACCACCCTCACAACCTTCTTCCTGTCATGTCGAGCCCCAGTATTCATCTGAGAACCCCAGATGCAACCCTAGGTAGCTTTGTCAAAATATTGTGGGACTTTACCCGCAGTACTATGGGTTCTACATATCCACCCCAGTACGAGCTGTTCAAATCGAGACTCACTTTTTCCACCTCGGAATATTGGGCAGCAGTACCCATCCCTCCCATAGACTCCAATCAAGATCCAACAGAAGTTTCCTTCGTGGGGAAATCTATGCCAACCCCACACCTGGCCATAGAAGCTGCTGCGAAAGAAGCGATTGCTCGCCTTCGATCCGCAGTGCCCTATGCCCGCGAACGAGGATATTATTACTTTCCGAGCCGTGCAACGCCCGGGGGAGTGACATCTTTCCCCGGTGGGCAGATTGAGAGAGACCCAGTACTGGCCAACCTCATCCAGTACATCATCGCGCAAGAGCATTTGAATCAGCAAGTGATGGATTATCTCCAGAATCTCACTAATCTGAACCCTAAGATTGCAATCGGCAGACCACTGAGACCCGATCCGGAGAGACTCATGCATCGACTGATCAATCAACTTCCTCCGATAGAAGAGGAGTGCGTTCCACTACCAGAGACTTTTCCTCGAGACCCTGACCAGTTACCGTTCTCATTTTAGACGTCACTGCTGTATTTGTTATTTCAGCATTTACTATTATGTAGTAACTTATGCATGGTACCTCGAATTTGTGTGGCAAGTCGAGTATTTAGTTTTGACGTTTGTGAGTGGTTTTGTTCGTGAGCAACCTGTGTAACTGCGAAAAATCCTGGAATGAGATTTTCTTCTTCCAGAATTTGCTGCATCTTTTATCCTCTCGCTGCATGGATTATTCGTTTTATTTCACGCAGCACCACGGTAGCAGACCCACAACCACTCGGACTCTTACACTACCTGAAATACACGCAACCATGTTGCATCTCACCAACCACCCTTCTAAGCACTCCACATGCCGCCAAAGGAGAGATTAGCAGATAATCATCCGGACACTATCCACCTCCAACACATCGTTAGCGGTAAAACACTCGGGATTACGCCTAATCCTCGTGATCACCGCCACCGCGGAGAGCCAGCACCCGAGCGGCAGCATCGCAACGATCATCATAGATCATCGCGCACAGGAGCACCGAGAGCCCCAGCACTGCCGCTAGCCCTCCACACACCAGGATCATGTACCAGTCCGGCACCGTCTCCGCCATTGGAGCCTTGTCTTGAGCTTCGGTGAAAGGTAATGGAGGAGGAGGAGGAGTAGAAGCGAGGCCAGGTGCAAAGATGAAGAAGGAGCACCGCAGTCGTTTTATAGCTCGGGATCGGTGTACGGTGGACGAAGTCCACCAAGGCCGCTCGTCGCCAGATCGCCGGTGTTCGGAGGCGAATCCGCGAGCAGTGCTGACAGCGCACTGGCCCACGACGTGAGTGCACACTGCACCGGCAGCAAGCACGCCGCACACTACCGCAGTACGGCCTAGATGCCCTACACGCTAGTCATCGCCGGTGGAGAAAGCCGGGAAAACGCGTGGGAGAGAGGAAGAAGAGAGAGCCAGAGGTAGAAGAAGAGACTGACAGTGGGCCCTGGTCCCACCTGTCAGCCAGAGGGAGCACTGTGTTCTCGGGTATGACCAGCATATCTTTGAATTTAGAATTTATTCTAAATTCATTGCGTCCCGCGTAGAGATCACTCGTTGTGCGAAACATGGAATTTCTCCACACAACGCCAGTGCACACACTGTAGTTATTCACCACTTATTGCCCTCTCACTATAGCCTCTTTTTACCACTTGTGTAAATGATCTTTCGATCTAGGAAAAGTATTTTGTTTTGTTTCTCAAACCTTAGCAAATCTCGAGGACGAGATTTTTTTAGGGGGTTAGTAATTGTAACACCCCAAAAATTTAACTAGGTTTTGTTATTAAAATTTTGCCAAGAGTTAAAATTTTGCGTGCAAGGAATTTTTGTTGTTTTTAAAACCTTTCTTTTAATATTAAGGATTTATTTTTTTCCCAAGTGGACCCTTCCAAGCATATTGAACTTCTATGCCATCTCATTAAAACAATTTCCTAATCAGTAAATTTTATTTATAAAATTAGTTCACCCTGAGCTTTAATCATTAAAATGACTTGTTTTAAGTTTGGAGCTCTTTTTGTACTACGACCATTTGATAAAATTAACTAAAAATTTCACCAAAATTTGGAGATGTCATGTGATGCCTCTAAATCACTTTTATGCAATAATATAGTTCATTCATTGCATATTTGGAGTGCTGCACATGTTTTTCTTCTCTTGTCCAGTAGGCATTTTTGCACTGCAACCCTTTTAAATATTTGTTTCTAGCTTCCACCAAAATTATGGGATGTCAGTAGCAGCATATGATTCCATTATATGCAAAGACCCAATGATGTTCTTTGCAAATTTTGAGTAAATCAACCTCATCTTCATTTTGGACCAACATGATGGGTTGTACAGCAACCATATTATTACTTGCTCTTTGGCCCTTGATTCTTTCTCCTACTTGTAGTCCTCCATGCTAAACCCCTAAGTCCAGGATCATGCAACCATTGGCATATTTTTGGTTCATGAAATAATGCCACTCACATCCTGTCCAGATTTGTAGTTTTGCAAAATTTGCACTAGCAACTTTGTGCTTTTCACCAACTAACCTCACCACCCTCTTGTGCATCCAATGAGACACTGATCTGGAAGATTTGGCCCCTCCAAGAATAGCCTAGGTGACTTTCGCATTTTGACAAACACCTGGAGTGCATGGACTGTTTTGGCATGATCTCAGGGGTACATTATGAACTTGGCCACCTGACCAAACCACCTTGTCCCTTGAGTTTCCCTCTACCACTAGCCTAGTTATGTTGCTTGCCAACCTCACCTGTGACCTGTAGCGTGCCACGACATTGTGTGGAACACCCTCCGTGCGTGCACTGGACGTGCCCAGAGCGCATGTATTGCACGCGCGTGCGCCCGAGCCGCCGCGTCACGCCCCGCACTCACCCCAACCCATGACCGACCGCAGCCAGCGCGCCGTGTCCCCCTTGCGTGCTGCATGCCCCCCCCCTCACCGCAATGCGCCAAGCAGAGCCTCGTCGCGTCCCCGGCAAGGCAAGGACTAGCCGCCATGGCCGCCCGACAACCCTGCTCAAGCCAGCGCCGCCCAAGCCACCCCGGCTCGCCACCTGCCCCTGTGAACAGCGCAAACTTATCACCTCGCCCGTCAGCTAGCTACCATCGTCGCCACGACACCCTGACGCTACAGGGTGGCGGTTCGCCGTCATCCTTATCGCCAGCTGCATCGAACCTACCTCCACCACCTGTATAAGGATCCCGGAGCTCCATCTAGCCCTCGATCAACCTCCAGTGATCCTCCTAGAGCTACCCTGGCCAACATTCGAGGAGGGGAAGGTCTTCTTCCCCAAGTCCGGCCAGTTCGGTCGCCGCCAAGCCCCAGTCGATTCTGTCACCACCAGGGCCTCTCCTTCTCCAATCTCTCCACCAAGAACTCCCCCTCCCTCTCGCGATTGCAACCCATCGATCAATTTTGGTCGGAGACCACCGCAGCCCAAAAATCACTTTGTCACCGAAGCCCCCTCCGCCGCGGAGCTCGCCGCCGGCGACTCCCTCCACCTCCGGCGACCCTACGACCACCGGAAGGACCGCCTAGGAGTGGCGGATCCATTCCTGCACTCGGATGCCCGCGAGGAGCCGCCAAACGCCGGCGAAGATCGCCGGAGCCCCCGCCTCTGTTCGGCCAGAGGAAGAGGACGGAGGGCGACTGGTCAAACCTGACCAGTGGGCCAGGCGGGCCCACTGTCAGTGACCCACACGCATCCACGCTGGAGTAAGTGGAGGAGTATAGTCGGAATACGTCTTCGACGTGTACGTGTTTTCGAATCGTTTTCTTTTAATTCTGTTTTATTAAAAAAACAGATTTTGACCAAATGTTTGACTGGCTATATCTTTTAAAATATAACTCCAAATGATTTGATTCTTTTTCCTACCTCTCTCAATTTTAACCTAGTTTACTTTCAGATTTATTTGCAAAAATTTCAAACAACTTTTTGTGCTATTTTTGAATTTGTGTGTTAATTCAAATTTGTTTAAAATAGGACCTTGGAGAGAGAGAAGAAAACTTTCAAAAAGTTTTGGAGTGCACCCTGCCTTTCCACACATTGAAGGCAAGCATTCTGAACCCCAGCATAATATTTTTGGTGTGTTCGTTGACACGTTTATAACACCACCTCATTTCGGAGAATTGTTATCTCATGTGAGATGATCATGTGCATGGATGCATATTTGTGATTTCCATGTTGTTGGAAAGGATCAAACTTGTGATGATAATCATCCTCATGTGCCTTGCATGCATACCGGCAGGAACCCGGGAAAACCTCTGCCTTGGGTAGGCATGAGTTTGTCGCCGGTCTCCGTCGGGAAGGTTATGTCTGGTATGGCATGGTAAGGTAATATGAGCGGTGACTCTGTTGGTTGAAATATATTCGTTATGCTAATCATGCAAGGAATACTTAAACCTCCTGAGTCGACCATAAATCGAGTCTTGTTCCAGTAACCCCATACTTGTTTCGTACTACACCTCGTCTCTACAACAAGTAGAGTACGGTTTAGTAATTTGTCAACCCCTTTCTAGCACACACCCTACAGAGGGGCCTGGATGAGGGTACCACGGCCATGGATTAAAGCCAGTCATCCGGTCAGGGGGCATGGGTGTTTCTGGTTGTAGCCGAGGGGGTAGCTTCCCCAGTTTTGCACGCGGTATAAATTTTGTGATCCCATGCTAATTGAGGTTGTAGCCTCCCCACTTAGAGTTTTGCTTAACGAGTGTCGTGGGTGATTCCAGACACCGGTGAGTTAAGCTGGTGTGTGCAAGTCAGGTGTGTTTTCATTTAAAAGACCGTAGACGGAATTAGTCCCGATGGACTAAAGGAATCCGTTACTCGTGGGTAAAGAGTACACCCTCTGCAGAGACTAAACCTATTCGAATAGCCGTGTCCATGGTTAAGGATTACAGTCTGGGATGGGTCAAGTGTCGGTCTTAGTGTCGGTCTTCGGAGGTGAAACTGTTAAATCAGAACTGATATTACAACTTGTGACATGTGATAATGATGATTATTATTTTGTTGTGGACTAACCCATGATATTTTTGGTATTATCAAATATCCCTGGGATGGTTTTACCTCCGGTATATTCACTATGATGGTTTCTCTTAAAGCCCTTTATGTGGTGTCGCTCAGACGCCCGACTGTGGCATTTCTTTTAAAGCCCTTTATGTGGTGTCGCTCAGACGCCCGACTGTGGCATTTCTTTTAAAGCCCTTTATGTGGTGTCGCTAAGACGCCCGAATGTGGCATTTCTTTTGAAGCCCTTTATGTGGTGTCGCTCAGACGCCCGACTGTGGCATTTCTTTTAAAGCCCTTTAAGTGGTGTCGCTAAGACGCCTGACTGTGGCATTTCTCTTAAAGCCCTTTATGTGGTGTCGCTAAGACGCCCGACTGTGGCATTTCTCTTAAAGCCCTTTATATGGTGTCACTCAGACGCCCGACTGTGGTATTTCTTTTAAAGCCATTTATGTGGTGTCGCTAAGACGCCCGACTGTGGCATATTTGTTATTTATTTCATAATTTTAATACTGCTATGTTATTGCATTTTCATAAATAAGCTGCTTACATGCATCAGAGATTTATTTTTGTGACTGATGTCATGAGCATTAATATTTCGGAACATCTTTGTTATATTATACCCGTGTTCATAATGTTTGCGACTACATTCAAAGTACTCACTGGCTTGACCCTGGCTATTGTCTTGGCCAGATTTCTTGCGCGAAGAGGAGCGACCGTGAAGACAGCCCCAGAACCCACGTAATTGTGATAGCAACCCCGCGAAGATAGGAGTTAACCTGGTCAGCTGTTCCCGTGGGGAAATGGAGTCCCATAGACACTAATGATTCACAGCCTGCTTCCGCCATCAATCACTAGAAACCATTTGTTGTACTCATAGACCAGAATTGTCTTGTACTACATATTTTGTATTTGCTTGGAATTTCTGTATCAAGTTGGTGCCTCATCAGCTAACAGTTATCCTGGGGCTGATGAGCACAAGTGGCATTTTCTGGGAATTAGTACCCGGAGAATTCGGTCCCCACAAAAATAGTCCAGCCCTATATATACCATCAAATTAGTGTCTCACAACCGCACCGTTAATTCACACATACACATGCACATATATACACACACACACACACACACACACACACACAATAGCATTTCAGAGCCAGTGGCATTTGCCTTGGTGCCTTCGGAGCACGATGACAATTGGGAGTAGTTCATTGGGGAGGTAGCGGGTTGTAGAATTCCCCTTTGGGATCTATGACCTCGTCGAGAAAAAATCCCGCTATTTCCTCTTGAAGTGCTCGTATGCGCTCCACTGGTAGGAGCGTCTCCCGCACTGATTCGAACTGTTAAGAAGGAGATCAATATGCATGTGTATTAGTTATGTATATCGATAATGACGTCAAAATTGTCAATAGTGTTCTGTCAAATGCGCGTACTCATAGCTGTCTCTCAGTTCTGGTCCTTCCGGACGTCATCATGCAAATGTTCTCGAAAACACAGTATGCACAATGATCTCTCCCATGCGCCTGCTTCAGGGCCTTTAAGAGAATATAATTTAATCACATAATAATTAATCAAGCATGCTAATTAATGGTATTGAAACTAGGATTAAAGAGATGCATGGTAAGATAGTAGTACTTAATTAATTATACCTTGGGTCAAAACCAATGCAGCCTTTCTCTCCATTTGCCTGGACCATCTTTTGAATTCCTGAACTTTGCTCAAGCCCTGCCCGCCGGCAAAGAAAATTAATAAACGAGTTATTAAATAGTTGATATCAGGAAATGACGAACTAAATAGGCTGACATATAGTTAATAATGATTGAAATTACCTGTCGACTATCCCCTTCATGGTAGTGTACTCTCTCTTCTCTTTAAGTAGTGAGTCCAGTACTTCAACTGTTCCTTCATCAACTTTAATGATTAACAAGATCCAATGGTAACTGCATGCACACACGTTTGCATGTCTTAATTAAGCGGGCATGTGCATAACACTCATCAACTACCCTAAACCCTATACACTTAATTATTAATATCTAGCTAGCTAGTAAGTAAAAACAGAATTTGAAGTACAAGACAGTGTGACTCATGTGTAGTTGTAAGGAAGTAGTATATGTTCATTGGTATTGAGGCGCTCCAAGAACTCTAGCATGTTTTTCTCTACCTCTGTTTGATACCATGCATATCCCCATGTTTCTTCATTAATGGTTTTGGGTCAATGAACCCAATGCCATAGCGTCCAGCTTTTTTCATTTCATACATGTTCATCCCGCATAATATACCACGAAAAAGAATATAGTGAGGATAATTACAGGTAATGATTGATCAATGAGCAGTACCACTAGCTTGAGACTTGAATTACAGAAAGAAATCACTTACAGATAATACAAACTGACGATGGATTTTTTGAGAGCGTCTTGATGGAATAACTGAAATTGTTCTGAATACTCAATAGATAGAGCTAGCTTATGGAAGTAATACTCTTCCTTGACTTTCAACATGAGGCCCTCTCGATTGCTACTCTTGGTAATTTTCATGTACCAATCATGCAATTGATACATTCTCGTTGGGAGGTTCTTCACCTCCTCAGGCCTTAACAAAGGTTGGCAGCGGGCATATTTCCATTTTACCTCCTCCTCTTTAAGCTTAGGCATGGGTTCAATCTCGAGGAGTTGTCCAACAGTGATGCCGAGCATTTCAGCGTTCCGTCTATGCTCCTCGGTTATTACCAGCTGACCGGCGTCGGTACTCTCATGTGTTGGTACAACAAGCGGGGGGATCGATTGCGTCGTCTATTCTCCTAGCTGGGGAACGATTTTCCCGCATTTTTAGCCAGCTGCTTGGATCGAGCTCGAACTCGACCCCTGTTGTCGTGCTCGATATGCCTTCCTCTTTTGGCGCTCATAGTCTGATTCAACAGGCTTGAGAGCTTGTGGTCGGGCCATATGAATAAAGTGGTCAATCTTCTCCTCGGGCACTTTCTCCCTTAGTGGCGGTGCCGGTTTTGGTGCGAAATGGGCCTCCACTTGGGCCTTCACTATGGCATCATTTTTCTCCTTGGTCATGTCGTAAGGCCTCTGCGGAAGAGGCGCGAGGCTTTTTGACCATATTGAAATCGCTTGCCTCCGCTTGTACCTCCTGTACTACCTCGACTTGTAGCACTACGCACCATAGCTGCGGTGGCTCTCTTCCGCGATTGTTGAGGCAGCGGAGACGGCTGACACGGTGTCGGACTTGGAGGAGGAGTGGCATGCGTTGGTGGACTTGGAGGAGGAGGAGTGTCCTCACACGTTGGCTGGGTTGAAGGAGGAGGAGTGGCCTCATGTGTTGGCTAAGTTGAAGCAGGAGGAGTGGCCTCACGCAATGGCTGAGTTGAAGCAGGAGGAGTGGCCTCACGCGTCGGCTGAGTTGAAGAAGGAGGAGTGCCTCACACATTGTAGGAGCGTGAGTCGTCTGCTCCTCGCACTACAAAAAAAATACACTTCCATGATGATACATGTTTGTCATAGTAGGTCGCGTTTTTTGTCATGCATGTACATCCATGACAAATTTATGACAGAATCAAGATAGTCATACCTGCGCTGTCATAGAAGTGTTCCATGACATTACCAAAATTATCATCACGGAAGTGTCCACTTCCATGACGATAAATCGCGCATCACAGAAGTGCTTTCGTCAAGGGTGACCGACATGTGGCATCCACTGTAATGGAACATCGTTAAGCTATCGGGTCGGGTTTTGGATCCAATAACCAATTAACAGCCCTGACCAATGGGGATTTTCCACGTGTAAAATCATCATTGGCTGGAGGAAACACGTATCGGCTCACCGTTGGGACAGATGTCATCCACTCATTGGACAGAAGGCTCCTATGATACGTCGACACGTGCCACGGCCCAACAGAGGGCCATTCCTGTGAAAAGGCTGGCCCATTTGACTTGGTCAAAAGGTGGCGGGCCAGCCCATGTAAAGCGTGTTAACAGCCTGTTCGCATATAGCCCATTTATAGCCCGCTAACCCAAGGCCCGTCATGCCCTATCCGAATTACGCCCAGTAGCGTCATCTAGGCCACCCAATATGATTCCAGCCGTTTTCACTTCTGGCCCATGTATGGCCCATGACGTCTTTCGGCCCATATGAGGCCCTATGTAACTCTTGGCCTATTAACGGCCCGTGGTGAAACTAGCCCGTAATGAACAGTGTATTACTTTACACCCATTAATGGCCCATGGTGAAACTGGCCCGTGATGAACAGTGTATCACTTTATACCCATTAAGGGCCCGTTATTCCGTTGGGCTGTTTCTAGCCCATGTTATCTTTCGGCCTTCTCAGAGCCCATTTATTCTTGGGCTCATTTCCAGCATTCGTTTACTTACGGCCCGTTACTATCATTTTCTTCTTATGGGCCAAATTCAGCCCGTGGTTACAGTCGGTCCGTTTGTGGTCCGTTAACACGTTGGGCCGTTTCCATAGTGTCATGAAATACGGCCTATTAACGATGGCCCGTTATGGTCGGCCCATGAACGGACGATTCCAACTCTAGCCTGTTTATGACCGTAATGCGACCTGTTATTTGCCCATGTTTGGCCAATCGATCATACTGCCCGTATAAGGCCCATTAATGATACGACCCGTAGAAGGCCCATTTTTTCTGCTGCCCGTAGAAGGCCCATTGTTTCTACGGCCCGTGGAAAGCCCACTGTTTATATGGCCCATAGAAGGCCCACTGTTTCTATGGCCCGTAGGTCCAGTGTCACTACAGTAAATATTAGCCCATGGTTATTGTGGCCTAGTTTTAAAAAATAGGTTATTGCAGCCACTAGCAAACCGCAGAAAAAGAACTGCACTGACTACAAGCAAACAAATAAACAAGACAACAAGGAAATAAATAAGCAAGCAACTTACACTAGGCTATCACGGCTATTACACATATTACATCCACTTGCATCAAAGTTCTCCACCAGTGCAAATATAGGGAACACGGCAGCATATAAACGCCGCAGCAAAACACGTCCAGAACTGAAACCACTTCAGAAGAGATCAAGAAACAATATCCTGGGTACCCATAATGCTGGCAAGATGCTTAACAAGCTTATTAACTTTCTCTTGTTTGGCGCTTAAGTCCTCCAGCGCCTGCTGTTACACTAGAAAGTATGCATCTGAATTCTGCAGGGACTTCCTCAGTCCTTCGGCTTCCTGTCGCATAACATCTGATCGATGTCTTTCAACTTGAAGTTGAGACTCAAGAAGCCGAACTGATTCAGGCAATGAGTTCGAAGAGCTGGTGCCAGCAGTGGTAGCCAGTAACTCAAACACTACATCAAGATAGGACTTTGGGGTTGTCTCAGTGTCCTCAATATAGTTTTATCAGCTTTCTTGGAGACCAACAGGGATGTCTCACTATCTTGAACCTTATCTGCATTACTTCCTTTACCATTGCATAACAGGGCACTCTTCTCCAATATTTTATCCGCGTTCTAAAAGAGAAACAAACAGACACATCTCAGGTTTACAATGTAGTATATGAAACTCATTTTGGTAAACCAGTTCAGTAGTAAGGTGGACATGATAACAGCATGAAACAAACATATATCTATGTAGTATGGTCAATGTATGGTCTATATCATTCTAGTTTATGTTGCCCAATCAAGATAGATACAGTTCGAATCATATCTATTTAAGACAAAGCAGCATAGACAGAATATAAGTGTGGGAAACTACACAGCAATAACAACACTTGTAATGTGCACGGTATGAGAACATAACTGTTTATTCAATTGAAACTGAAATCAACATAGAGCAAGTTACAACAGCAAACAGCCAAACACGTTGAAGAAACAGGTTTAAAACATACCTGTTGCGCCATTGGAGTTTCAATTGCATCCTTCATATTTGAAATTGGTTGGTATCAGTAAATACAGTGATGCAAGAGCAAAGAAGTATGAACCATAGCTACAGAACCTGACCTGAGAACAATTCTTCTTCTGCTTTCAGCGTTAACTTCGGGTTCAGAGTGGTGGTACTCGTGATTTGGGCATTGCAGTTTCCTTACTAACTGCTCGTATTTGGGTGCTCTGTGGTGCAGACGGTGCTGTGTCAACAGGAACTGGGTGTCTATCTGCTGGGGTTGGGGTTAGAAGGGGTGTAGCTGCTTCTCTGTCCAACTGGGTAGGGGTACAATCTGCATGAGTGTGGGTTATGTGTGGTGGGGCTGATTCTTGGGCAAGTACAGCCGTGGTTCTATCTACATCAACAGGTAGCACGATCTTTTCTGAAGACCGTGTTTTTACTCCCACAGATACTGCCATCACTCCCTCCAATTGAAATGGCTGATAAACAAGAAAAGTAATTGAATGTACAGACATTGTAAGATAGACAGGTGCAATGGATAGTATGGAAGAAAACAAGACATGAAATAATTCACATTTATGTTGTCTGAGCAAACAGAATAGCACGGCATAATTTTACATATATGATGGCTAATTAAACAGGATAGCATGACACAATTTCATAGGTATGATGGCTAACTAAACATGATAGAATGACATACTTCAAAATATGATGACTATGTAAACAGGATGACATGATATAACTGTATGATGTGTCTATTAAAGTGGTTGGCATGCTATAAATCACAAACATGCCGTCGATGGAAACATGATGGCATGATATAATTCACGGATAGATGACATAATTTAAAATATGATGACTATGTAAACAGGATGAGATGATATAACTATATTATGTCTTTAGAAAATGGGTTGGCATGCCATAATTCAGATACATGTTGTCTATGTAAACATCATGGCATGACATAATTCAAATATATGATTTATATACTAAGGAAGTGAGCAAAGGGCAATTGCATATATGATGTGTCAACTAAGGAGATGGCATTCAATATTGTGTATATGATGTAAAAAATAAGCATTCAATACAGCATATGCATTATATGAGTAATATAACCCTGCCAAGTTTGAGCATACACCTCAGGGGGATAATAGGACTGGTCATCTGCCTCTGAATCCTCCTCTGAAGAGCTATATGTAACCAACAAGATATCTGCTTCAGCAGGTAGCATTGTCTGCTCTGAAGACCTTGTTTTCACTCCAGATTTCTCCATCACCAATTCAAATGGCTGATGCACAGGAAGAGCAGTTGAATATACAAACATTGTCGACAAAAGCAATGAGAGATACAAAAAAAGGACGGAATGATATAATTCACATATATGACGCTTGCCTAAATAGCATGGCATTGCATAATTCGCATACATAATGCCTTGCAACAAGATAACATTGCATAATTCACATATATAATGTCTTGCAACAAGATGGCATTGCATAATTCACATATATAGTAATTAGACACTAAATAGGTGGCATTCACACAAAGCATGTCTGAACTAAGCAAATGACATAGCAATGCAAGATACCATACGCATGATATGAGTAACATAACCCTGCCAAGTTAGGGCATGCACCTCATGGGGGAAATATGACTGGTCATCTGTCTCTGAATCCTCCTCTGAGGAGCTATCGGTAAGCAGCAAGACATGCGCTTCGTCAGATAGCATTGTCTGCTCTGAAGACCTTGTTTCCACTCCAGATTTTTCCATGACCGTGACGAATGGCTGATGCATAGGAAGAGTAATTGAATGTACTAAAATTGTTGACAAATTTAACACATAAAAAAATGATGGCATGATATAATTCACATATAAGATGACTGGCTAACCAGGGTGGCATTGCAAAATTCACATATATGATGCCTCTCTAGACAAGATGGCATTGCATGATTCACATATACGATAAAGAAACTAAACAGATGGCATTGACACAAAGCATGTCTAAACTAAGCAGATGACATCTTTAATGTATACAGTAAGCAATGCAAGGCACCATATGCATGATATTACCAACATCAGCATGCCAAGTTAGAGCGAAGATCTCATGGGGTAAATAGGAGTGGTCTTCTCCTTCTGAATCCCCCTCAGAACAGTTATCTTCCTCTTGATTACGATCCGAAATGGGTGGAGGGGGGCTGCCTTTGCGCCCACCATGGAACGATGTCTGCATGAAATTTTATTGCCACGCAAGGCTCGTCTCTTTTGCTCTACATGATCAGTTCCATTGTGTACAATAACTGGCATGCATAGGAATAAAACATAGTGAGATTATGTAAGGAGTGCATGCACAAATCCAGAGTGAAGGTAGCAAACTGTGGATAGACCCAAAACCAATGATAGTAGGCAGATAATAGCTTTAGTTAAAAAATACAGATAATGGCTCCTTTAATGTTTGTTTGCACCCAACATGAAACTCATAGTAGACACCTTAGACAGATAGTACTAATTGCTGCCCCAATATGTACCCCACAACCATTTAAAGACTCAAGTTTCAGTATTAGTTTGGACCTGACTCGGAGTCTAATAGGTGAACACGACGATAATGTAGCATGTCATCATATTGAGAGACGCATAACGTAAGCAGACACGGAAGAGTGCGACGTCTCTTGCGGACCCGTGTAGTCCTCAAGGTCATCCGCTCAGTTGATGATGGTAATGCAGTTGTTGTGGCTGCTAGCGGCGGGGAAGAAGATCTGAGGATGCAAAAGACAGTCTGGAGAGTGGATCCCTGCTGTGGTGAACCCTTCCGTCATTGGAGCAGCTGAGCTGGGGTGGAACACAGCACCGCAGGAGCAGGACAAACCACACAAGGTTTTCTTTGACACATATCTGTAACAGAAGTAATTGAGTAAGGGCTTGTTTGAATTTGAGGATTCTAACAATGGCGCAGCAGGAGCGGGACAAACCACGCAAGGTTTTCTTTGACAACTATATGTAAGAGAAGTAATTATGTAAGAGCTCGTTTGAATTGGAGGGTTCCAACAATGCAAGGATAGGAAATAGACAGGAATAGGATAGGAATGCATGTGCAAAACAGAGAATTTAAAAACACAGGATTTCTGCCAATCTGGGTGTTTGATTCACAACAATTGGAAGATCACAGGATGCAAAAAAGCATGGTGAGATTAAGTCAAACCACAAGAAAATGTACGGTTATAATGCTATTATGCTACTATCTCTTAGTCTTGTGCTTGATGAATAGGAATATGAAAAGGAGGAGAAGTGGAAATTACAATACCTACGATTTTTCTTTCAAGGAGACACTAAAGGAACAAATCCTACAGTTTTCCTTTGCTCCATTCCTTTGCACCAAATTCATGAAAAGTAGTACCATAGGAAACTTTCCAATTCCTATGTTTTTCATTCACTTTTACTTTCAAGCACTGGCGATTCTAGTAGGCAGGCTTGAGCAAGGAAAATCCTACACTAAAACAATGTTTTTGTGCTATTTCTATTACTTTGGACCCAGGCCACTGCCATACTAGCTCAACTCCCAGGCCCATCGACAAATGCACAGCTCAAACGCACAGAGATAAATAATGATGGCGTTCAAGAGAGTCCATCACGGATAGCTAAGTTGTCTGGTACCTCACTGCTTGTCATATAGTAGGATAAAATAATCGTATTTCCCGTTACTACGAGTGCTCAGTGGACAATATATATAACATGTAGAGTAAAAAAGAGATGCAACAAGTGTACAACCTCTTTGGCGAAGCCATGTCTATCTCAGCGTGATTGGGTTGGCCGGTGAGGATGCTCCGGCTGACTTTGCTGTCGGAGGAGGGGAAGAAGATCTTAGTCGTCTGGAGATGGAGCCCGAGGTACTACTCCGCTGTGATGGAGGGTTTCATCATTGGAGCAGCTTCGGTGAGTTGTACAACACCGAGGCTGAAGCAGGACAAGAGAGACAACGAACAATGCTAACCTGAGTGGAATTCTAATAGCATCTCCAATACATGACGTAAAATACATAACCACAAAGTGCTAGATGTAAAATACATCAGCCGCTCATCTCCGAACTTATCTGTCGAAACTGAACTTAACTGTCGAAACTGAACTTAACTGTTGAAACTGAACCTAACTGTCAAAACTGAATCTTGCTGTCGAAACTGAACGCACTAGCAAGGTGAGGCTACACGTCGGTCGACTGACTTTTTCATCTCTGGTCAGTCGATTTTGCAGCCGTTGGATATGAAATCAAGGGCATGTCATTCATCTTCAACCTCCACCCCCCTGAGCCGCCAGCTACCACCGGCCAAATAGCAGCCCCCCGCCGCCCGCGGCCGGCGGTGCGCCACCCCTCCCGCACCGAAAACACTCCCCACAGCCGGTCCGCCGCCGCCCCGGCCATCCCTCGACGCCCCCTGTGCCGAGCTTTTTCTCCGGCGATCCCCACGCCACTGCCCCACCAACGCCCCGCCACCGCCAGCGACCACCGCCCCCATCCTGAACCCTAAGATAGATAGTGGGGTACCTCTCCGGCGAGCCCCCCTACCCGCTATGGCTGGTTCTTCCTTCACCCCGGCGAGCCCACCCCTTGAAAATCGACTGACCCGAGAGTCGATTCAGTCGACTGAAGTGTAGCCAAATCGGAGCAGCATCGCAAGCAAGAGCAAGAGCAAGAGGAGCAGCGCGAGCAAGAGCAATAGCAAGAGCAGACCAGGCAGGGGAGCGAGAGCAAGAGCAGAGCAGCAGCGCGAGCGAGAGCTAAAGCAGTAGCAGCTCCTACTGATGTGGACGTCGCCGCCGAGGGAGCGACGCCGTGGAGGAAGTGGCCAGCGATGCTGCCGTGGTTGGAGACGCGCCGTGTCAGCTCAGGACCGAGTGTCGGCAGCACCGTGATATCGAATCAAGAAGAAAATGTGGCGATTAGTCTACAACCTCTTTGGTGGCGCCGATTAGGCCACAACTTCATCCGAGGAAACAGTGATGATGATGCTCTTCCGGTGGTGCAGGTGAAGACGGCGGTGTGGGAATGGAGGTGGCGTGAAAGACGAGGGGAACGTCGGGGCAGATCCTTGGAGGTGGAGGACGGGTTGGCTGAACCGGTAGGACGATGAGATCGACGATAGATCCTCATCCGGTACAGTGGAGGAGGGACGTCGAGGTGTTGCTGTGGAGGACGTCGTCAGGGAAGAGGCTCCGGCTGGGTGGCGGACGGAGCAGGTTGTGGGGTTTCGTCACGGGTTTTCGCGGCCTCGGTGTACGAATGGGTGGGCGGATGGGATGGTAGTGGGGAACCATGGCTTAGAGACGCTTGTCCGAAATGTGGGGTAAGTTATGAAAGTACCCCCCACCGATTTGAGGCAGTTCTTTCGGTTCAGGGGTACCACGGGCATTTCGCATGTCATGATTTCACAGGAGGTGGGAGTTTTCGCGCGCGTTTTAATTTCGGAATAGCAAGGCGCGGGTTGAGATGGAGGGAGTTGTCGGAGCACGATGAGACAAAGATATATCTTAAATATTTCGGGCTAACAAGGCGCGGGTTGAAGAGGCGGGAGTTTCGCAGCATGATAGACAGAGACGCTAGCTTCAATTTTCGGCATAACAAGGCGCGGCTTGAAATTTCGGAAGAACAAGCTTAACGTGTGCCCCAAAAAATGATAATTTGCACCTCAACACACACACAAGCACCATTTAGACTAGAGTAAGGTACACGTGCATTGCACGCATGAGATTTGGCAACCAAATTATGAATAAATACCACATTATAGCATGAAAGCTTTGAGTCATATATGCATGATGTAGATGTTCGTCTAATTCTTATAGTTCATTTCATTCAAAATCATCTAGTTTTTATAAGAAAGCTAATCTATTTTAAGATTCATGGAATTGTGCGTTGTAAGACATAAAGTAAAAGCAAATAATGGCAAATCATGTGGAAAAACATTTGGCCAATTCTGATACGGAATATTCTAGAACAAATAAGAAGTGCTTGTGTTTTGATGTTTGTGCATTATGCTTAAGTTCAACCATGGAGTCTTCTAGATTATACATGTGGCAAAATATGGTGGAATCTAGATGATATCCAACGGCCAATAGTGCTCAAATTTGCCATCTTTGGACCATCGGATTCGCCTCATCCAATGACCATCTTTCAAAGTTAAAGTTACCCGCACACAATATAAAAAAATATAATATAATATATATATAGGGGTATAGATATAGATATGTGATGCGAAAGCTGCCCATCATCTCCAATTATATGCATGGATGCGACATGGGCAAATGATGTCTGCCATCGGTATCTCAAATTCAAATCAGTCTGACCTTGTTCAATGTGTATACATTACATGCTCATTTCCAAACCACACCGCGAAGATCTCCGTTATATTCATGCATGCATGGGTGTCAAACATCAGGATCTCTTATTCAAATATTTGAATTCAACTTTACATTGATTATGACCTCACCTATTCTTTTACACCCACACAGTAGTCTTCCCTTTATAATTGTACCACTAACTTTCTCTCGTGCATGCATGCACACACACTACCAGTCGGCATTATCTATCGCACGCATGCAATCTTTTTCTTCAGGTCGGTCTCCCATGAAGGCACACACCCACACACATCCCCCTCTCCATCATACCGGGCATTCTTTATCTCTCACGCGTGCATGCACAACTATCGATGTTCCTCTATGTATGTGTGTATATATCTAGGTCTTTCATAGTTTTCCACACAAACCGATCAATCGATATATCCAGTGAGGTCTCACCCTCTTTCCCACATCCACATCGATCAATTTATACCTCTCCCACGTCCACATTGATCAATCTATACCTCTCTATATAGGATTAACATAAATAGCTAATACACCCACATTAATTATATATCCAACATCCCCCTCTCATCATCCATGCCTTCTGCTTCATCTCTCACATGCGTGCACAATGGCGAAGACAGGGGGCAGTAAGGGCCCTGCCCCCCCCCCCCTAACATCACTATATATCGAGGCTAATATGAATGTGATC
Organism: Triticum aestivum; assembly: GCF_018294505.1. Taxonomy (NCBI): domain Eukaryota; kingdom Viridiplantae; phylum Streptophyta; class Magnoliopsida; order Poales; family Poaceae; genus Triticum; species Triticum aestivum. The sequence continues at coordinate 636,668,320 of NC_057810.1, forward strand.
ATTAGAAAATTGCTGCTAAAAAAGGTTTAATTTCATGAATTGACCCTCCTCGTAAAGGATTAGCAATGCTTTCCCCCCAAGATCATTTATTTTTCATGGCTCCGCCACTACGTGCAACAGCGCACGTGTTCGCCCCCTCTCTCTAAATATCGATCTAGCACTTGTGCATTCCTTCATAGTATCCCTCCACTCGGCCCCTCGCACCATCTTCTAGCCCCCTGATACGTCTCCAACATATCTATAATTTTTGATTGCTCCATGCTACTTTATCTACTATTTTGGACTATAATGGGCTTTATTTTCCACTTTTATATTATTTTTGGGACTAACCTATTAACCGGAGGCCCAACCCAGAATTGCTGTTTTTTGCCTTTTTCAGTATTTCGAAGAAACAGAATATCAAATGGAGTCCAAACGGAATGAAACCTTTGGGAACGTGATTTACTCTTCAGATAAGACCCAGCAGACTTGGACCCTCCATCAAGAAAGCCACGAGGTGGTCACGAGGGTGGAGGGCGAGCCCCCTACCTCGTGGGCCCCTCGGAGCTCCACCGACGTACTCCTTCCTACTATATATACCTACGTATCCCCGTATGATCAGAACAGGAGCCAGAAACCTAATTCCACCGAAGCAACCTTCTGTATCCACGAGATCCCATCTTGGGGCCTATTCCGGAGCTCCGCCGGAGGGGGCATCCACCATGGAGGGCTTCTACATCATCACCATAGCGCCTCCGATGAAGTGTGAGTAGTTTACTTCAGACCTTCGGGTCCATATCTAGTAGCTAGATGGCTTCTTCTCTCTTTTTGGATCTCAATACAATGTTCTCCCCCTCTCTTGTGGAGATCTATTCGATGTAATCTTCTTTTTGTGGTGTGTTTGTTGAGACCGATGAATTGTGGGTTTATGATCCAGTATTATCTATGGAAAATATTTGATTCTTCTCTGAATTCTTTTATGTATGATTGAGTTATCTTTGCAAGTCTCTTCGAATTATCCGTTTGGTTTGGCCAACTAGATTGGTAGTTCTTGCAATGGGAGAAGTGCATGGCTTTGGGTTCAATCTTGCGGTGTCCTTACTCAGTGACAGAAAGAGTTGCAAGGCACGTATTGTATTTTTGCCATCGAGGATAAAAAGATGGGGTTTTTATCATATTGCATGAATTTATCCCTCTACATCATGTCATCTTGCTTAAAGCATTACTCTGTTTTTAACTTAATAATCTAGATGCATGCTGGATAGCGGTCGATGAGTGGAGTAATAGTAGTAGATGCAGAATCGTTTCGATCGACTTGTCACGAATGTGATGCCTATATACATGATCATTGCCTAGATATACTCATAACTATGCTCAATTCTATCAATTGCTCAACAGTAATTTGTTCACCCACCGTAGAATACTTATGCTCTTTAGAGAAGCCACTAGTGAAACCTATGGCCCCCGGGTCTATTCTCATCATATCAATCTATATGACTTTATTTACATGCTTTGTTTTTACTTCGCCTTTACATTTTACTTTGCATCTATCTATCAAAAATACCAAAAATATTATCTCTATCAGATCTCACTCTCGTAAGTGACCGTGAAGGGATTGAACAACCCCTAAGCATTGGTTGCGAGTTGCTATCGTGTTGTGCAGGTACGAGGGACTTGCGCGTGACCTCCTACTGGATTGATACCTTGGTTCTAAAAAACTGAGGGAAATACTTACGCTACTGTGCTGCATCATCCTCTCCTATTCGGGGAAAACCAACGCAAGCTCGAGACATAGCAAGAAGAATTTCTGGCGCCGTTGCCGGGGAGGCTTACGCAAAAGTCAACATACCAAGTACCCATCACAATCCCTATCTCTCGCATTACATTATTTTCCATTTGCCTCCCGTTTTCCTCTCCCCCACTTCACCCTTGCCATTTCATTTGCCCTCTCTTTCCCAATCTCCTCCTCTCTTTCCGTTGCCTTTTCCTCGTCCTTTCTGTTTGCTTGTGTGTTGGATTACTTGTTGCCATGGCGCAAGATAATACCAAATTGTGTGATTTCTAGAATACCAATAATAATGATTTCCTTAGTACTCCGATTTCTCCTCTTAATAATGATGAGTCTTGTGAAATCAATACCGCTTTGCTGAATCTTGTTATGAAAGATCAATTCGCCGGCCTTCCTAGTGAAGATGCCGCTACTCATCTAAACAATTTTGTTGATTTGTGTGATATGCAAAAGAAAAAAGATACGGATAACAATATTGTCAAATTTTAGTTATTTCCGTTCTCACTTAGAGATCGTGCTAAAGTTTGGTTTTCGTCTTTGCCTAAAAATAGTATTGATTCTTGGAACAAGTGCAAATATGCTTTTATCTCTAAGTATTTTCCTCCCACTAAGATCATCACTCTTAGGAACGATATTATGAATTTTAAACAACTTGATCATGAGCATGTTGCCCAATCTTGGGAAAGAATGAAATTGATGCTTCACAATTGTCCTACTCATGGTTTGAATTTATGGATGATCCTACAAAATTTTTATGCCGGATTGAATTTTGCTTCTAGAAATCTTTTAGATTCGGCCGCGGGAGGCACGTTTATGGAAATTATGTTAGGAGATGCTACAAAATTGCTTGATAATATTATGGCTAATTATTCTCAATGGCATACCGAAAGATCTTCTTGTAAAAAAGTGCATGCTATAGAAGAAATCAATGTTTTGAGTGAGAAGATGGATGAACTTATGAAGATGTTTGCTCCTAAAAATACTACTCTTGATCCCAATGATATGCCTTTATCTACTTTGCATGAGAATAATAATGAATCTATGGATGTGAATTTCGTTGGTAGGAATAGTTTTGGAAATAACGCTTATAGAGGGAATTTTAATCCTAGGCCTTATCCTAGTAATCCTTCTAATAATTATGGAAATTCCTACAACAACTCTTATGGAAATTTTAATAAGATGCCCTCTGAATTTGAGAGTAGTGTTAAAGAGTTTATGAATTCACAAAAGAATTTCAATGCTTCGCTTGAAGAGAAATTGCTTAAAGTTGATGATTTGGCTAGGAACGTTGATAGAATTTCTCTTGAGATTGATTCTTTAAAGCTTAGATCTATTCCTCCGAAGCATGATATCAATGAGTCTATCAAAGCGATGAGAATTTCCATTGATGAGTGCAAGGAAAGAACCGCTAGGATGCGTGCTTCCAAAGATGCCTTTATTAAAGCGTGTTCTTCCAATTCCTATGAAAATCAAGATGAAGATATAAAATTTATTGATGTGTCACCTATCAAATCTTTGTTTTGCAATATGAATCTTGATGAATCTGAATATTATCTTCCTCTACCTAGAAGGCGTTCTAAGAATTCGGAGTTTCTAGATCTTGATGATGAAATTGATGAAAGTGGGATTGAAATAAATAAAAACCGTGATGTTGCTAAACCCACTATTTTGGATCTCAAGAAATTTAATTATGAAAATTGCTCTTTGATTGGTTGTATTTCCTTGTTGCAATCAGTGCTAGAATGTCCTCATGCTTATAGTCAAAATAAGGCCTTTACAGAACACATTGTTGATGCCTCGATGCAATCTTATGAATAAAAACTTTAGTTGAAAGTTTCTATCCCTAGAAAACTCTATGATGAGTGGGAACCTACTATTAAAATTAAAATTAAAGACTTTGAGTTTAATTCTTTATGTGATTTGGGTGCTAGTGTCTCTACTATTCCCAAAACTTTATGTGATTTACTAGATTTCCGTGATTTTGATGATTGCTCTCTAAACTTGCATCTTGCGGATTCCACTATTAGAAAGCCTATGGGAAGAATTAATGATGTTCTTATTGTTGCAAATTGTAGTGACCCGACCCAAATGGATCAAGTCTCTGTGCTTAAGTGTCATCCCTGGATCGGTATGCTGACACACACAATACTCGAGGATTTATAACAGAGGTAAATCACATGTAAAAAATAACGTAAATACTATTACCTCAATCCAAAAAAATAGCGGAAGTAACAAGGTTGTGGATTCCCATCAACACCAACGGCAAAGTTGAGTATAGAAATCGTAACCCTAACGTATTACTTACTCGTCGTAAGATCCTGCAACATGAAACGTTACAGCCACAGAGGGTCAGTACATTGAATGTACTGGCAAATTCACACCATAGAGTAATGATGAATAAAGGCTATCACTACATGCATATTTGGCTGGTGGAAAAGCTCTATGGTTACAGTTTTGCGAAAAGCCAATTTTTCCCTACTACAAAGGAATAAATTTATTTAACTATCATGGTGGTTGTTAAACATTGAGAATGGTTGACAGCATTCTCAATCCCAATTAAAAAGTACTCATTAACATCCCAACAATATCAATTAGAGGTAACATGATGAGATACATATGATATCCAAGTACTAGATACTCAAGATGTCCATAACCGGGGACACGGCTAACCATGATTAGTTTATACACTCTGCAGAGGTTTGCGCACTTTTCCCCACAAGACTCGATCGCCTCCGTTGGATTCCTCGCACTACATGATGTTTGAGAAACGGATAACCGGGACATAGTCTTTCGGAAGCGCTAGCACCTTACATGTGGGTAGACCGGTACACCTACTTTCCCCTACATCTGCTAGTCCACCCGTAAGAGTTCGCATGACTTAATCAACTATGCCAGAGCCCATAATGGCTTGTGGCCGCACACGTAAGTTTCTAGTTTGAATAATCTCATGATCCCTTTGAGCCTGGGTGGCGGTACGAAGAAATACAGGAAAGTCCTGATGGAAACCAGTTGCCTCAATCCACCCAGATGTGTGTTTAAGTTGCCACCTTAAATAAACCATTAATTAACAAACTCACATCTGTCATGGATACACTCACCCAATCCACGTCTACTAGCATAGCATGGCATAATAAGCAAACGTAGAAGTAACTCCCAGGGGTTTGAAAATAAAACAGGAAATAGGTACTACCTCACCTACTTCCCATCCCACAATTTAATTAGATCCTAGTCATGCAATGTTTGAGGTTTGAAACTAATGCATAAAAACTGGGTATGAAAAGGGATATGATCAAAGTGTGAACTTGCCTACAATGTTAATGAAGATGATTCGCACTCAAGACTCTTGATAGTTCTACTTGTCACACTCCGTTCAATCTATCGTAGGCAAGCAATAGTAACCACACATAAGCAATCACTCAAAAGATCGGAAAGAACGAAGAAGAACAACTCGGAAAATATCAAAACCAAGCAATAACTCTTGCAGCATAAAACAATTTCTAACAGTACCAAAACTATATTAATTTGGCCTTATCAGAAAGTTTAGGTCAAGAGCTTCGAGCTGCAAAAAGAATCACTTAAATCTGACTTATAAAACTCAAGTTATGATCAACCGAAGTTCAAATACAAATCTGTTTAAATTTAAATTTTAAAACTTTCAAAAACATGTTTAAGTTGTTTTACTGGATAGAGGAGATCATAACGAAGAAGTGGGCGTTGGTTTCGTTGGATTTGGATAAACGAGCAAGAAGTTGTGCTAAAAAGAAGATCAGGGACTAAACTGTAATTAAAACACTCACAGATGTGTCCCTGGCCGAAAATAACAGAAAAGGAAAAAAAATTAAAAAGTGAACGTTCGTTACCGAACGCTAACCAACGAAACTCATTCGCTCCAGAGCCTAAACTAACGAACGCTCTCTAAATAATAAAACCTAAATAATAAACCGCTCTAAAGAATAAAACCAAAAAAACACAAAAACCGGGGCGGGTTAAATCGGTTTATACCGGTTTGAGGGAAAAGTCCGGCGGCGGCGGCGATGCCGTGGCGGCTCGGGACTTCGTCCCGAGATCGGGGACGAGCGACGCGGGCGATGTGGGCTGGTTGGGCCGTGGCCTGGATGGCTAGCTGGGCCGGCCGAGTCGGCGGAAGTCTTTTTTTAAATAGACAAACAAAATAAAAACAAAAGGAAAAAAAGAAATATTATATAGGCATATAATATATCAAAATTTTTAGAAAAAGATTTCCTACAAGCTGAACATTTTTCTAGAGTCAAATAAAATAGACACAAATTCAAATAAAGCAAAGAGTGCTTCTGCCCTAGTAAAATCCAGTAAAAATCATTTTTAAATACCAAAATTAATTCAAATTTATTTCTCTCCAATTTTCTGATGTAGGGAATCATGTTACCCTATTTTCCATATATTTTATTTTTGGAGAAAAATAATTTGAATAAGACTCAAATAACTCCAAATTGAAAATACATTCAAAAGAACTTTGAATTTAATTCTTTGAAACTCCCAACTCATATTTCATATGTTTTGAAGAACTCATTTTATCTTCGCTCGTGAAAAGCATTGAGTTGCATAAAGTTCCTGAGGTGGAAATATTTTCCAAATGAAATTCAAATATTTTCAACACCCCTTGTTATTTAAATAAATGGAAGAAGTCACGTCATCTTCTCTCCAGGGTTTTGTGGTGAAAATAATTTAAATTCATGAAGATCAGAAAAGAAAATGAAACTTTGGGAAAGTCCTTTTATTCCCTCTCATTTAACTTTCAAAAAGTTTTGAATTTCACTCAATCAATCAATCAATCAAAACTATCTATTTATTATAACATTCCAAAATTTAGAATTTTGGGATGTTACAAACCTACAACCCTTAAAATGAATCTTGTCCTCGAGATTCGGAGAGGCTAGAAAGAAATAGATTAGGGTAGGGGTCTTCTCAAAATCCATCGATCATCTCCGGAGGTCTGGGGTGCTACCACCCTTAAAAACATGGTTATGGTTCCAACAAAACTCATGTACTCATCGTTATTGCTGACAGTGGCGGTCTTCTCAGATCTCGGGAAAATTCCTTCTCTGGATCTTCCGGTGGTGGCATAACCTTTACCGTAATTCTTATGTCCTTTCATCTTGGTAAGGTTATTCCATGACTGGTTCTTCTTAGCTGACGGGTCTGGCGCCAATACTAAACAACTATCGATATCTCATGGTGGTCAAAAATTTATGGTTTCTCCTACAGAAAACGGGTCTGGGTTGAACCTCACTGTATGACCTACGATTGGCAACAACTGCCTTGTACAAGGGATAAATACCTATACCATTCTAAGGTTTAAACAAGGTTTTGATCGTCGCCTCTCTACTATAGGTAAGTCACTCAGATTTACCATCCCGTATAGCAAAGCGAATAATAAGAGTAAGTCGGTATGGTGATCAATCCATCCTGCACCCAAATCATTATCTTGTATATGGTTTAGCGAATCTCGCATGCTAACACTTGGTCATCCTCACAAGCATTGCAGAATTTCTCTTGTCGACGAACCAAGTTCGGATAAATCCATTGATTCTGCAAGCCAAACAAACATCTATCGATCCTTCACAACTCTCAGGTTTTGCGTAAACTCTTATAGAATCGTTGGTTGATAAAATCGTAACTTCTTCCAGGGTTTCCTTCAACAAGAGTGTGCTTGCTTCTTGGCAGGTCCTGGGGCCTGTGGGTTATGGCCCATCTCATCACTTGTAAACCTTGAACTCATCCTCTGGCAACTGATCGTTACTCCAACATCCAACTTCCTGGCATTCATAAATCCATCTAATTGTACTGTCGTCTTTCCTTCTATTGGCACCAAACTAGGACATGATTACTTAGACTCATCATGGAATTTCCATTGATCCATATTTCCAACATCATACCTCCTTTATTTCCAGTAATAATACATCTCTTCATCCTCGTGGGATATCCCACATACTGAGATAAAAACTTATACTTATGAAGTCCATACTCCACTTCGTGGAACATCGTTGTCCTTTCCAGGGTCAAGCATCCTTACAGGGGAATATTGGTCATCTCTGCATGGCACTTTTTCAACTGGGAAACATGAAACACATCATGAACTTCTGACAGTCCTTCAGGTGACTCCAACTTGTTGGCCACTTCTCCCATACGCTCCATAACTCGGTATGGTCTACAATCTCGGGGCTAACTTTCCCTTAACTCCAAATAGTTTAACTCCTCGCAGAGGGGACACACGAAGACATGCTTTGCCTCCAATTTCATAGACTACCTCCTTGCATTTTGGAGTCTGCATAACTCTTCTTCCAGGACTGAGCTACCTTCAGTCTATCTCGAATCAACTTAACATTCTCTTCTGACTCCTTGGTCACATTTGGTCCAACTTCTGACGGTCTCCAACTTCATCCCAAATCAACGGTGTCTGGCTCCTTCTCCCATACAAAGCTTAAAAAGGGGTCATCTTCAAACTGGTTTGGTAACCGTTGTTGTATGAGAACTCCTCGTAAGGTAGATTTTCATCACTACTAGATCCATAATCTAGCGCACACGCTCTCAACATGTCCTCCAGAATCTGATTGACTCTCTTGATTTATCCGTTTGTCTGCGGATGAAAGGTTGTACTGAACTCTAGCCTAGTACCCAAAGTCTGGTGCAGCTAATTCCAAAACTTTGAGGTAAACTGTGTTCCTTTATCTGATGTGATGGTCCTAGGAACTCCATGCAGACATATGATCCTGGTCAAATATATCTTGGCCAACTTCTCACTTGTATAGGTGGTTTTCACTGGGATAAAGTGAGCCACTTTGGTCAAGCGAATCAAATACTAACAAGATAGTATCATATCCCGTTCGGGTTCTGGGAAATCCGGTAATGAAATCCATGCCACGCTTATCCCCACTTCCATTCGGGTATCGGCATAGGCTGTAGTAATCCTGCTGGCTTCTGATGCTCTGCTTTTACTCTCTCTGGCATACATCACCTACGACTACATACTCCGTAATATCCTTCTTCATGCCAGTCCACCAGAAACACTCCTGCAAATCTAAATACATCTTGGTGTTTCCAGGGCGAGTCGAGTATGGTGAGTCGTGAGCCTCTTGAAGTATTAACATCCTGATCTTTGCATTATTGGGCACATATACACGGTCCTCAAACCATAATATGTCGTGCTCATCCTTACAAAAACCTTTGGTCTTTCCTTTGCTCATCCTCTCTTTTATCTCAGCAATCTCTTTGTCATCCTTCTGAGCTTCACGGATCTTTCCCAACAATGTAGACTGAACTTCCATTGCTGCAACAAAACCTTTGGGAACAATCTCCAACCGAAGTTCCCTGAGATTCTGTGCTAACTCCTTTGGAAATCCTCCGCTTATGAGGGTATTCATCCTTGTTTTCTTTATGGTTGTGTCCTATTTCTCCGCAAAGCTTGTATGCACAAGGTTTCTTCATATCATTTCCATAAGGCTTCAACTTCTGGGACACAAGCCGAGACTTTAGCAGAGTTAACTTAAATTCTTCCCAAACGGTTACTCCTTGCCATCCATTGATGGTTTGGTACATCCTCCACCAAGTTGCAGCACCTCTTTCAAAGCATTGAAGAGCATGCTGGGTGATATCCTTTCTGACTATAGGGTTATTGTTCATGTGATCCTCCATGTTCTGAATCCATTGGTCTGTCTCCAATTGACTCATTGGTCCAGAAAATATAAGCTCATCTCCATTCATCCTCTATTGGGTCCATGGGTTTGGGGTGGGATAAGAGAGATTGAGAGGGATGCACACGGTACAAACAATAGTTTTGAAAAAGACAAGTTTTATTGTGGCTGTCAAAAAAACAAGAAACAAATGACAACTCACAATCGTCGCATCTAACGTAAGTATATAACAGGGGTTGGGTCTTCTAATGGTCTATAGATCTCAATGTCTTCAACTCTTCAAGTCTTGGTCATGTCTCCCATGGCTTCTTCCGATCATGCTTGTCCTTCTCAAGTTCTTTCGCCAAATCATCTCTGTTGATGCGAAGTATCTCATGACATCCTTTAGTATTTCTGGAGTTGCGTTCCAAACTTCTGGGTTTTCAAGATCCTTGGCATGAGCTATGGTTCTACTGTCCATCAATTACTGACAAATGCCTGGTATCTCGAGGTTTTAGCTCCTCCAGCTTGGCTACTTCATCTTCTGGTTCCTGAGTTCTTCATGAAATACTTCCTTGTCAAATATAGCTTCCTCCATATCCATCTTAAACTTCTTGATATAATACTCCAGATCCTGGTGATACACCGGCTAAGGTTAAAACTTCTCCTTGCCGATAGGTGCTCCATCATCCTTCTACCATCCAATCTTTCCATGCATCTGCATGCTTAACTCCGCATGGTGACAATAGCATAAGAGAGCGATAACATCTTGGATATCCATATTTCTGTCCTGGTCATTGTCATGAACTTTTATTCCATAGTTGATATCTCCAGCCTTAGGGTTTTCTTGACAAAACTTTGAGTTCTAATGCTCCATGTTCCAGTCTTTCTCCAACACACCTTGATCTCGGGTATTGACAGCTTCAATGGTCTGACAATTTCCATAAGTGTAGCCTTCCTTGGTCATAACAAATCTGGAAATTCTTCATATTCTCCTAGTCTTTATCCATCGTAGTTTCCATCATTATAATCCTCGGAAAAATCCTCTTCATTCCGAAGTGATCTTAGTTGTCTGATATCTGGTCCTTCTTGGAGTGGTCTCATCAGTCGAATCTTCAAGGGGTCAAAAGGGGAAAGGGGTATAGTCTCACTAAAAGGGAATATTTGAATAAGCTCAGAAAAAGAAGAGAGGTAAAACATTCTTTTGAGAAGAAAGTTGTAGAGAAAAATCTTTCCTATGGGCTTGCCAGTTTCTAGGGTCACATCCTACAGTCAACATGTGCTCTGATACCATCTTGTAGCGACCCGACCCAAATGGATCAAGTCTCTGTGCTTAAGTGTCATCCCTGGATCGGTATGCTGACACACACAGTACTCGAGGATTTATAACAAAGGTAAATCACATGTAAAAAAATAACGTAAATACTATTACCTCAATCCAAAAAATATAGCGGAAGTAACAAGGTTGTGGATTCCCATCAACACCAACGGCAAAGTTGAGTATAGGAATCGTAACCCTAACGTATCACTTACTCATCGTAAGATCCTGCAACATGAAATGTTGCAGCCACAGAGGGTCGGTACATTGAATGTACTGGCAAATTCACACCATAGTGTAATGATGAATAAAGGCTATCACTACATGCATATTGGGCTGGTGGAAAAGCTCTATGGTTACAGTTTTGCGAAAAGCCATTTTTTCCCTACTACAAAGGAATAAATTTATTTAACTATCATGGTGGTTGTTAAACATTGAGAATGGTTGACAGCATTCTCAATCCCAATTAAAAAGTACTCATTAACATCCCAACAATATTAATTAGAGGTAACATGATGAGATACATATGATATCCAAGTACTAGATACTCAAGATGTCCATAACCAGGGACACGGCTAACCATGATTAGTTTATACATTCTGTAGAGGTTTGCGCACTTTTCCCCACAAGACTCGATCGCCTCCGTTGGATTCCTCGCACTACATGATGTTTGAGAAACGGATGACCAGACATAGTCTTTCAAAAGCGCTAGCACCTTACATGTGGGTAGACCGGTACACCTACTTTCCCCTACATCTGCTAGTCCACCCGTAAGAGTTCGCACGACTTAATCAACTATGCCAGAGCCCATAATGGCTTGTGGCTGCACACGTAAGTTTCTAGTTTGAATAATCTCATGATCCCTTTGAGCCTGGGAGGCGGTCCGAAGAAATACAGGCAAGTCCTGATGGAAACCAGGTGCCTCAATCCACCCAGATGTGCGTTTAAGTTGCCACCTTAAATAAACCATTAATTAACAAACTCACATCTGTCATGGATACACTCACCCAATCCACGTCTACTAGCATAGCATGGCATAATAAGCAAATTTAGAAGTAACTCCCAGGGGTTTGAAAATAAAACAGGAAATAGGTACTACCTCAACTACTTCCCATCCCACAATTTAATTAGATCCTAGACATGTAATGTTTGAGGTTTGAAACTAATGCATAAAAACTAGGTATGAAAAGGGATATGATCAAAGTGTGAACTTGCCTGCAATGTTGATGAAGATGATTCGCATTCAAAACTCTTGATAGTTCTAATCGTCACACTCCGTTCAATCTATCGTAGGCAAGCAATAGTAACCACACATAAGCAATCACTCAAAAGATCGAAAAGAACGAAGAAGAACAACTCGGAAAATATCAAAACCAAGCAATAACTCTTGCAGCATAAAACAATTTCTAACAGTACCAAAACTATATGAATTTGGCCTTATCAGAAAGTTTGGGTCAAAAGCTTCGAGTTGCAAAAAGAATCACTTAAATCGGAGTTACAAAACTCAAGTTATGATCGTACGAAGTTCAAATACAAATCTGTTTGAATTTAAATTTTAAAAGTTTCAAAAACATGTTTAAGTTGTTTTACTAGATAGAGGAGATCATAACGAAGAAGTGGGTGTTGGTTTCGTTGGATTTGGATAAATGAGCAAGAAGGTGTGATAAAAAGAAGATCAGGGACTGAATTGTAATTAAAATACTCACATATGAGTCCCTGGCCAAAACTAACAGAAAAGGAAAAAAATTAAAAAGTGAACGTTCATTACCGAATGCTAACCAACGAAACTCGTTCGCTCTAAATAATAAAAACTAAATAATAAACCGCTCTAAAGAATAAAACCGAAAAAAAAACACAAAAAACGGGGCGGGTTAAATCGGTTTATACCGGTTTGAGGGAAAAGTCCAGCGGCGGCGGCGATGCCGTGGCGGCTCGGGACATCGTCCCAAGATCGGGGACGAGCGGCGCTGGCGACGTGGGCTGGCTGGGCCGTGGCCTGGCTGGCTAGCTGGGCCGGCCCAGTCGGCGGAAGTCTTTTCAGAAAAAGATTTGCTACAAGCTGAACATTTTTCTAGAGTCAAAAAAATACACACAAATTCAAAGAAAGCAAAGAGTGCTTCTGCCCTAGTAAAATCCAGTAAAAATCATTTTTAAATACCAAAATTAATTCAAATTTATTTCTCTCCAATTTTCTGATGTAGGGAATCATGTTACCCTATTTTCCATATATTTTATTTTTGGAGAAAAATAATTTGAATAAAACTCAAATAACTCCAAATTGAAAATAAATTCAAAAGAACTTTGAATTTAATTCTTTGAAACTCCCAACTCATATTTCATATGTTTTGAAGAAGTCATTTTATCTTCGCTCATGAAAATCATTGAGTTGCATAAAGTTCCTGAGGTGGAAATATTTTCCAAATGAAATTCAAATATTTTCAACACCCCTTGTTATTTAAATAAATGGAAGAAGTCATGTCATCTTCTCTCCAGGGTTTTGTGGTGAAAATAATTTAAATTCATGAAGATCAGAAAAGAAAATGAAAGTTTGGGAAAGTCCTTTTATTCCCTCTCATTTAACTTTCAAAAAGTTTCGAATTTCACTCAATCAATCAATCAATCAAAACTATCTATTTATTATAACATTCCAAAATTTAGAATTTTGGGATGTTACACAAATAGGAATTATGTGCCCGTAGATTTTATCGTTCTTGATATAGATTGCAATCCTTCATGTGCTATTATTCTTGGTAGACCTTTCCTTAGAACGATTGGTGCAATTATTGATATGAAGGAAGGGAATATTAGATTCCAATTTCCCTTAAAGAAGGGTATGGAACACTTCACAAGGAAGAAAATAAAATTACCATTTGAATCTATCATGAGAGCCACTTATGGATTGCCTACCAAAGATGGCAATACCTAGATCTATCTTTGCTTTTATGCCTAGCTAGGGGCGTTAAACGATAGCGCTTGTTGGGAGGCAACCCAATTTTATTTTGTGTTTTTTGTTTTTGCTTATGTTTAGCAATAAATTCTGTTTGGATGTGGTTTTATGTTTTAATTAGTGTTTGTGCCAAGTAGGACCTATAGGATAACCTATGATGATAGTTGATTTGATTCTGCTGAAAAACAGAAACTTTAGCGCTCACGAGATTAGCTGCCATTTTTTACTGGAGAGTGCTTTTGTGTTGATTATTTTTGCTGCTGATCAATAAACAAAGTTTCCAGGACTTCCTATATTGGTAGAATTTTTAGAGTTCCAGAAGTTAGCGTTAGTTACAGATTACTACAGACTATTCTGTTTTTGACATATTGTGTTTTTCGTGTGTTGTTTGCTTATTTTGATGAATCTATGGCCAATAAATTAGTTTATAAACCATAGAGAAGTTGGAATAAAGTAGGTTTAACACCAATATAAATAAAGAATGAGTTCATTACAGTACCTTGAAGTAGTCTTTTGTTTTCTTTCTCTAACGGAGCTCACGAGATTTCTGTTGAGTTTTGTGTTGTGAAGTTTTCAAGTTTTGGGTGAATTCTTTTGATGGATTATGGAACAAGGAGTGTCAAGAGCCTAAGCTTGGGGATGCCCATGGCACCCCAAAGATAATCCAAGGACACCAAAAAGTCAAAGATTGGGGATGCCCCAGAAGGCATCCCCTCTTTCGTCCACTTCCATCGGTAATTTACTTGGAGCTATATTTTTATTCACCAACATGATATGTGTTTTGCTTGGAGCATCTTGTATTATTTGTGTCTTTGCTTGTTAGTCTACCACAATAATTCTTGCTGTACACACCTTTTGAGAGAGCCATACATGAATTGAAAGTTGTTAGAATACTCTATGTGCTTCACTTATATCTTCTGAGCTTGATAGTTTTGCTCATAGCGCTTCACTTATATCTTTTGAGCGTGATATTTTTTGCTCTAGTGCTTCAATTAGATCTTTTAGAGCACGGTGGTGGATTTTTTTTAAAGAAACTTGATCTCTCATGCTTCACTTAGATTATTTTGGGAGTCTTTAATAGCATGGTAATATACTCTTGATTCATTGCCCCATCCCGGTACACCGCCGGAGGCATTCATATAGAGTCATATCTTGTTCTAGTATCGAGTTGTAATTCATATGTTGTAATGAAAGTGTGATGATCATCATTATTAGAGCATTGCCCAAATAAAAAAAGGCCAAAAAAGGGGAAAGGCCCAAAAAATTATAAAAAAAATAAAATAAAAAGGGCAATGCTACTATCTCTTTTTACACACTTGTGCTTCAAAGTAGCACCTTGTTCTTCATGTAGTGAGTCTCATATATTGTGCTTCAAAGTAGCACCTTGTTTTTCATATAGTGAGTCTCATAAGTTGTCTTGTTCATACTAGTGGGAGTTTTTCATTATAGAACTTGGCTTGTATATTCCTACGATGGGCTTCCTCAAATGCCCTAGGTCTTCATGAGCAAGCAAGTTGGATGCACACCCACTAGTTTTCTTTTGTTGAGCATTCATAACTCTAGTGCATCCGTTGCATGGCAATCCCTACTCCTTGCATTAACATCAATCGATGGGCATCTCCATAGCACATTGATTAGCCTCGTTGATGTGAGACTTTCTCCTTTTTTGTCTTCTCCACATAATCCCCATCATCATATTCTATTCCACCCATAGTGCTATATCCATGGCTCACGCTCATGTATTGCATGAAGGTTGAAAAAGTTTGAGATTATTTAAGTATGAAACAATTGCTTGGCTTGTCATCGGGGGTATAGAAGTTGGGAACATCTTTGTGTGATGAAAATGAAGCATAGCCTAACTATATGATTTTGTAGGGATGAACTTTCTTTTGCCATGTTATTTTGAGAAGACATGATTGCTTTGATTAGTATGCTTGAAGTATTATTATTTTTGTGTCAATATGAACTTTTGTCTTGTATCTTTCGGATCTAAATATTCATACCATGATTAAGAAGATTTACATTGAAATTATGCCAAATTATCACTCCGCGTCAAAAATTCTTTTTTATCATTTACCTACTCGAGGACGAGCAGCAATTAAGCTTGGGGATGCTTGATTCGTCTCCAACGTATCTATAATTTTTGATTGCTCCATGATACTTTATCTACTGTTTTGGACTATAATGGGCTTTATTTTCCACTTTTATATTATTTTTTGGACTAACCTATTAACCGGAGGCCCAGCCCATAATTGTTGTTTTTTGCCTTTTTTAGTATTTCGAAGAAATAGGATATCAAACGGAGTCCAAATGGAGTGAAACCTTCGGGAACGTGATTTACTCATCAGATAAGACCTAGGAGACTTGGACCCTCCATCAAGAAATCCACGAGGCGGTCACGAGGGTGGAGGGCGTGCCCCCCTACCTCGTGGGCCCCTCGGAGCTCCACCGACGTACTCCTTCCTCCTGTATATACCAACGTATCCCCGTATGATCAGAACAGGAGCCAGAAACCTAATTCCACCACCGCAACCTTCTGTATCCACAAGATCCCACCTTGGGGCCTGTTCCGGAGCTTCGCCGGAGGGGGCATCCACCATGGAGGGCTTCTACATCATCACCATAGCCCCTCCGATCAAGTGTGAGTAGTTTACTTCAGACCTTCGAGTCCATAGCTAGTAGCTAGATGACTTCTTCTCTCTTTTTTGATCTCAATACAATGTTCTCCACCTCTCTTGTGGAGATCTATTCGATGTAATCTTCTTTTTGCGGTGTGTTTGTTGAGACCGATGAATTGTGGGTTTATGATCCAGTATTATCTATGGAAAATATTTGATTCTTCTCTGAATTCTTTTATGTATGATTGAGTTATCTTTGCAAGTCTCTTCGAATTATCCGTTTGGTTTGGCCAACTAGATTGGTAGTTCTTGCAATGGGAGAAGTGCATGGTTTTGGGTTCAATCTTGCGGTGTCCTTACTCAGTGACAGAAAGAGTTGCAAGGCACGTATTGTATTGTTGCCATCGAGGATAAAAAGATGGGGTTTTTATCATATTGCATGAATTTATCCCTCTACATCATGTCATCTTGCTTAAAGCGTTACTCTATTTTTAACTTAATACTCTAGATGCATGATGGATAACGGTCGATGAGTGGAGTAATAGTAGTAGATGCAGAATCGTTTCCATCTACTTGTCACGGACGTGATGCCTATATACATGATCATTTCCTAGATATACTCATAACTATGCTCAATTCTGTCAATTGCTCAACAGTAATTTGTTCACCCACCGTAGAATACTTATGCTCTTGAGAGAAGCCAATAGTGAAACCTATGGCCCCCGGGTCTATTCTCATCATATCAATCTATATCACTTTATTTACTTGCTATGTTTTTACTTTGCCTTTACTTTTTAGTTTGCATCTATCTATCAAAAATACCAAAAATATTATCTCTATCAGATCTCACTCTCGTAAGTGTACATGAAGGGATCTACAACCCCTAAGCGTTGGTTGCGAGTTGCTATCGTGTTGTGCAGGTACGAGGGACTTGCGCATGACCTCCTACTGGATTGATACCTTGGTTCTCAAAAACTAAGGGAAATACTTACGCTACTGTGCTGCATCATCCTCTCCTCTTCGGGGAAAACCAATGCAAGCTCGAGACGTAGCACCCCCCACCGGATTTCGCCACATGTACAATCTAGTAGACTCCATGGTTGAACTTAAGCATAATGCACAAACCTCAAAACAAAAGTGGTTCTCTTTTGTTCTAGAATCTTCCATATCATAACTGCCCAAACTTTTTTTCTAGTTGAATTGCCATTATTTTTTTACTTTATGCTTTACAATGCACAATTCCATGAATCATAAAATAGATTAAGGGATTCTTTGATTCAAAGGATTCTCAAAGGAATTTTGGAGGATTCTAATCATTAGGAATTTTTCCTATCTTGGTTGTTTGATTCGTAGGATTGTAAACCATAGGAATTTTTCCATATGATTCATTTGCACTAGGTTTCATATGAAACATCTCATCCACTCAAACCTCTTTGAAAGAATTCTGCGTTTTTTCTATGCACAATCAAACACTCGTACAATCGCATATTTTTCCTATTCACGCGTTCTTAGCTTTTTTATAAAAGCTAATTTGATTTTCAATGAGATGAACTTTAAGAATTAAACGAAGGGCTACATCACGCATATATGACTAAGAGCTTACATGCTATAGTGTGGTATTTATTCATAATTTGGTTGCAAAATTTGATGCGTGCAATGCACGTGTAAATTACTAGTACTTCGAGTATGTGCAAAACACGTATATTGGAATACCAATGGCACGCTACATAGTGTCTCTCTTACAGTTCATGAAGCCATGTGGCACATGTGGAGGCGTTGTCGCGACCTCCTTGCGTGCATTGATCACAATGACGTGCTACTGGTTCCAGAAGAATGTACTCGTCCTCCTTGAGCCATACTGGCGGTACATGCACGAAGTGAAGATGTGCACGCACGCCACGCATGCACTCATTCCCTCGCACGCACACACGGGTACACGGGCGGACGCAATTTTGTACCAAGATCCACCCCATCTGATAATTTGACGCGTGTAAAGTCGTTCACTTCATTGATGGTCAAGTAATACAGCGCATGCATGTTCAGTGGACATGATGGCAGAAGAAAGACATTATTACTCCACTACGCGCATGCGAGTAGTTAAATCATGGGTTGCTAGTAGTACTTCCATTGGTCTCATTCGTATTTTGTGCCAATTTTTTACAGTAACATAATATTTACGGATTTGAGTAGTGTAGTACTTGAAATTTATGTTCCGCTAAACTCATCGGGAGCCGTTTCAGGCCTCGAAACCAAAACCATCAATTAATCTTTACCTTGTTCCCATCACATTCAAAAGCCTGCTCGCACCTACTAGTACTATGTACCAAACCTGAACGTGTTCCCATTATGCAGGTATTAGTACTACTAGTGCTAGTACTTAGGTTATAAAAAGGGGAACTACCTAACCGAAAATTACTCAACCTTTCCTCCTCATAAGTGCTTCTTCTTCGTCCGTAATTGCCATGGCCGGTGAGCGGAGCTCTAGGTTGAGAACTACTCGTAACAAGGGAGCGCCAACCAAGGCTGCAGAAAAGAAAAGAGAGGGCTCGCCGCCACGCAAAGACCTCGAAAGATCTCTCACGGGCAGGTGATGGCTCCCAGGAGCGCCCTAGCCGCGGAGGCGAACATGCCGAGCCGGCGGAGCTGGAGTCGTTATCCCTCGACAGCATACCCAATCAGATCAATAAGCACCTCAAAAGCAGAAGGAGTTCATCCAAGGCTTGACGGAGTTTCTGAAGGAGAGCCTCGACGACATGTCCGCTGAGCTCAGTTAGCAGGGGGAGTTGACCGCCAGCTTGGTGATGCTGCTGAAGAAGAGCATTGCCTCAGAGAAGAAGGCGACCGGCGAAATCCTGCGACTTCAAGAGGACAAGGCGAAGCTCTGCCACGAGATCGACCTGTTGAAGGAGAAGAACGTCGCCTGGAAGAAGCTGCATGAGATTAGTAGTTCCTCGATGAAGATGCTGCAGGCCCTCGTCATGGAACAGAAGGAGGAGTTGGCGAAGCTCCGCATCGAGCACCCGGCTGCTGTCAAGGTACATAATGCGGCCGTGGAATAGATGATGAAGGCTCGCGTCGAGAAATCCCGTGTCATGGACAGAATGAAGAAGATGGCGGAGAAGACTCGCAAAGAGATGGAGGTCGTGGAGGCGATGAAGAAGCAGTTACGACTCCGCGGCGAATTAGATCATTTCTGGTGATAATCTTCCTTCTTCTTTTGCTGCTGTGTTTCATCTTTTGCTTCGGGTGTTTCGTCGCACGTGTCACGTTCTCTACGAGGCATGAATAGAATAATGGTTTTTGTTTTTTGAGGGAATGAATAGAACAATGTTAACAATGAGATGACTAGCAAATTAGATCATTTTTATCGCCATATGGCACTAGGCTGCCGTGTTTCGTGCTCCTCCATCGCAGTACTACTCTAGTGGAAAACTTGAGTATACCTCACGGTTCTTTGCTCCTCCTCGATCAGGTCATCGGTGCATTTATACGAGCATTCAAATCACAAGGCCCTGCCTTCCAGCAGTAATGAGCCGTCAAATCACAAAGGCCCTCGCCTCACGTGAAACCGACCAAGCTAGACTGCCCCGCCCTCTAGCCTTCTAAAAAATGTATACTTTTGTACAGCAGTAGTATCGATGGATTGCGCCATGGAGCAAAACTTGAAATTAAAAAAAAGGTGGTACATATAGAGAGCGCTCGTCGCCAAATTATGCATATAGTACTATTAAAAAGGCTAGTCACAATAATGGTGTCCATCACAACCCACCCCTCAAATAAAACTAAGCACCTTGGAATTCTTTGAAAAAACTAAGCACCCTGAAATTCTTTGACAACTAAACTGTTGGCTATATGATGTTGGCCATATATATTGTACGTATATAATGTGAATAAATGAGTGGTAGTACTATACCAACTAAAAGATGAAATGTAAGAAATACTAGTATGTACTTACTGAAGAGTTAAAGTAACAAGAAGAAACATAACATAGTTCTGCTGGGGGCTCAGCACAACACACCCCTCAAATTAAATTAAGCACACCTGAAATTAAACTTTGCAACTATTCCGGTAGACACTGCATTAGAACCACCATGAGCAACGACACTGCCACCTTACTCGGAGTCCTCGTCCACGTCCTCGACTTCGTCCTTGTCCCTCTTCCTCTTGGCCGATACTTCTTTGCTTGAACCGCCAACTTGGCTGTTGCTCTTCATCCAACCCTTGTAGATATTGAAACAAAGGTAGCCATCCATTGCAGCGTACTGGATGTGGTCTATATCTAGTACATTCCGCTGCCATGCATGACGATGAAATGTGTATGGAGGTTTCTCCAGTTTACCGTACGAAGGATGAACCATGGCTCCTGCCAGGGTCAGCATTGAAGGCTGACAAGAGGACACCAGCCGATTCTTTTGGAGGTCGAAAGTGTTTCCTACAACGAGGCCTATCCGACGCAGGACTTCTTTGTCATTACCAAAGTATACCGTAACGAATTTGACTAGGTTGCTCTCGAGGAAGTCCTTAAAATCCTGGCACTCAATGTCGGCATGGCATATGTGGTAGACCAAGCATAAGTCATGCACGCAAGACTGGATCACGGCGGGCTTCTTCCTCTCTTCGTCCTTTAGATCCTTCTCTTGTCCCATGAATGTGGTGTACTCAACATCTAGCCCGACGACCCACTCATCATCTCAGTCTTCTAACATGCGTCTGAAGCGAGAAAGGCATACTTTCACCGTCGCGGAAGAACGGGTGTAGATGACGTCAAACTCATCGCCGGTGATGGTTCTAACCTTGTACTCACCGTCGATCGGGGAGATTTGGGACGCCATGGATTTGGAAGGAGGGTTAGGATTAGTGGAACTGCCGTAATGTGAATGGACGGGACGACTAGGAGCGAACCGCCGTAGTATTAAAGGACGTGCGAGGACGAGTAGGAGCGAACTGCCAGCATGCGAACGGCAGGGTAGTGGCTTTCCATTCTCCCATGATACAGGCTTCCGAGAGCCCTTGGATCGGAGATCGAACGGTTGCATGGCGTGATTCTAGACCAATGGGTGAATATCCTATCCTGGAGGGTTATTCTGCAAATTTTCAGCAACTTAGCATGCGACCGTTTGATCTCAGATCCAAGGGCTGCCAGCAGCCCGTATCATGGTCGTGCCTACCACAACCGTCGCATCGCTCGCGCGGTCGCGCCCTTGGAGATTTAACACGATGCGTTAGGCTATCTGATGTTGGCATGTCATACATAGTCATCACTTAGTCACTCATACTACAACAAGGTTGGCTATAAGTGTGTTTTTTACTCCTCTCTATCTCTTTCTTCGTACTCCCTTCGTCCCATAATAAAAGAACGTTTTTGACACTAGCTAGTGTAGTGTCAAAAACATTCTTATATAATGGGACACAGGGAGTACTAGTATTTATTGCATTTGCCAAGGAGTGACCTCTTCCAATAAAATGGTGTTGCTAAGTTTGCTTTATTTAATTAGCTATAGACTCAAAATTGTCTTTTCACCTAGGTACACGTGCTAAACACCGTTTCTTCCTTGGGTCACCAAACTAGTCTCTCTCTTCTTGATTAACTTGCCACATCAAACTTTATGCCTATGTGGCAAGCTTAAGCACCTGTAGGAGCAAGTAAGTACGATAGTGCGCTTTACATGGCATTTTTGCATATGTGGAGGAAAGAGAGGCAAGGAAAAAGTGGAGAAGTGGGCTCTCATGCACGAGCTAGCCTCTACTACTACGTGGTGGAGCATTGGGAGAGGCACCTGTATGGAGGTGGTCAGGAATCGGGAGACTCACGTCGGTCGTAGCGCTGCAGTTAAAATGATAATGGCAAGTCAAATCACGGGGCCCCACCTGTCCAGCAGTAACTCGCTGTCAAATCACACAGCCCTATGTTTGTAGCAGCCTACTCCCTCGTATTCTCGCGTCTCTTTCGAACCGACTAGGCGCAACTGTCCCGCCGCCTACCGGGCAGGAAAAGCCCTGCCCTCGACTTTTAAATAGTATACAGTATACTAATTTTGTATCCATGGATTGCGCCCGCGCCATGGAGCAAAGCATCTAGAAAATGGCGATACACATGTACGAAGTATATATCACGCCCGTCATGTTCGCGTCGCACCCCATACGGTCGGTCGGTCTGGCACGCTGCTCTCCAAATGGAACGCGCGTCATATTGTGTTCGCACACACATGTGGGACGGCAGTTGAGAACCGACCATAGGCACACTCCCCAGCCTCGCAAGTCGGGTGACTTAATAGAATAGGGAGATGAGCGATAGTACTAGAGAAGTGTTGTACTACGTTGGTGCTTGGACGATCCCTGCAAGACACGGAAGATCAGTTCATCCATGCATGTGACCAGATTCCAGCAGACATGCCTGGATTGGCTATCGTCTATATATCGTGCAGGTTGTGTTGTACATGGCTGTAGTTGTGGTGAGAAATCTAAAAAAAGGTTTCTTTTCATCTTGCAAAATTATGTCTCATGTGCTTCGGATCACTGCGAGGGTTAAACAGCGAAAACTGTGTTGGGCTAGTCATTGGGGGCACATGCACGAACAGTGACTACTCGGCTGTCATCTAGGTCAAGCCGGCTATGTTAATTAGGACATCTATCGATGGACCCCTTTTCTACGAGTTTATCTTTAGTTTGAGCTTTGTTCCTCGTCTAGTTTGTCCGTCGGGATTCATTTTGTCTCCTTTGGGTAGTGAGGTTATGATTTCTTGTCATGTGGCATTTTTTCGTGTTATATGTTATAATCCGGCGCTTCAGATCAAAATGACGACAACTGCGCCTCCAGGCCACGTGCATGAAGACTTCTCGACAGTCATTAACAAGGTCAAGCCAGCTCCAGTTGACAGAAGAAAACTAAGTACTACTCCACTATATAGGCAGGAGCCTCCGTGCTTGCTTGCTAGTGTTGCTCTCTTCACACTGTCTCGGCCTCTCCAGATCTAAACACGACAGCGGTGGCCACAGTCTCTCTCTCTCTGCTCACCGCTGGTCACAGATCCAGCCGGATCCTCTCCGCCGGGGAAGGTAAGAAGGTGCAACGTTCACGCGGTCGTCCTTGGCGACGGCTCTTACCCACAGCTGGGCGCGTCCCGATCAGCCTGCCTTGCCGTTCTCTCCCAAGCACCGCTGGCGAGGGAGGGCCTCCGACCCCTTCTTCCTCGCTACGATAGTGTGGGCAGATCCGGCCTCCCGCCACCCACCTACCGACATCCCAGCAACCATCAGGTATAACTTCCTTTGAAACCGGCCTTACTCTACTTCCCGAGCTCCTGACATCGCTGCATTTGTAACTTTTACTATTTCTCAGGTCCCCTCGTAGATAGGATCGATCGGCTATTCGAAAACCACCTAATTTTTTTATGTTGAAGAGGTAAAACTAGTTCATGCACTCGAATCTAGTACTACTTGGTTCAAACAAGGAAGAAAGGGGTGGGGGTGGGGGAGGATTTGTTACCTGAATCTAGGACTTGGTCGAAAGAGGAAATAATGGGGGTGAAAAGTAGTAGAGACTGGCTATCCAACTGGTCTCTAGGTCTAATAGGGAAATAAAGGGAAACGCGGTACAAACTCAATATAAACCCGATCTATTGGTTGAAAAAGGAAAGAAAGTGGGGACTGGGGGACAAGTCAACAGAGTAAGTCCAGCACTAGATTTGCTAGCCTCACACAGTATAAGGTGGCTATACTGAACAAAAATGGGACCAACCCAGATATCAAGTTATGATGTTTGTTGCCCCGAGCCACTCTTATGTAATGCCACTGGTAAAATGTAGCAGTCGCACTGTTAAAAGTAAGGACACGTTAAACCAATGTTGTTTTCAATGTAATGCCTCCAGTAATATGAATCAATGGCACTTCTTTACATGTCCTGCTAAAATTTCCCATTAAGATAAGTTGGTTCTTTTCGTTAGAAATGCAACTGTCCTGGTCCGCCTACTCTCCCGTGCCCAAAGTAATTTCGTATTTAATGGTTGTCATAGTTAATTCTAATGCCCACACTAATATCTAGCAATGCCACTGCTTTAGAAATTGCTACTGTCCTTGTAGGATTGCCATTCAGATAAGGAACATGCTTCTTTTCATTTGATGCATGTTTCATCACTTGTTAGTCACCCTCCTTTCCACCTTTTTTGTGCAAACAGAGATATACATTTCACGCTCGATCTTAGTTGAACTGCACAAATGATATCCAAATTATAGTTGAGCATTCCAGGAGCTTCACAACCAACCTTGATGTTGCTCAATTTTATTGCAACTAATGAAGAAGAAGCTCTGTGGGTTTCGTTTTCTGATGGAAATGGAACCGGGGCTGGAGCCCTTTTCTTAAAATTTTTTTGAAGAAGCTGCTAGCTCACGGGACATTGCTTCATTTTAGGTGAACTGCACCAAAAGGTCCCATGAATTGAATCATCCATGTTGGTGACTGAAAGAGCCAGCTTCAGCATCCCAGTCTAAGCACCCCCGGCCTCCATCCTTGTGACGCACGGTACACCTCGTTTGCCACCTGCTCGACCCTAGTGTCACTGATAAAATGAAGTAATAATACAGTTAAAATAGAGCGAGTGTCATCTCTATCATTTCATTTCCAATGTAGATAAAGAAAGTGCTTCTCTTTGTTAAAGTATGTTTCATCAACTAGTCCCATTGTTAATGTTTAAGCGTTTCTGCAAACTGGGGTGCTTAATTTTAGTTGATATGTACAAAAATAGAGATTTGAATGTCTCAAGGCGCCTCCTTGTACTACTGTTGTACACTGATGTTCATCACTGGCAGAAGGTGTATCTGGGAGACTTGGGATGATGTCCAGTATGAGGCGTACCGTATGAGGCGTCGCAGGGCCCATCTCGCCCTCGCAGCATGGCATACTATGATACTATCGCAATATTTTCTTCTATTTATTTTGTGTGTTTCATCAACTAGTGCCACTATAATGTAATCACGCTTTTTCATTATCTCTGCAAACAGGGTTATTCAGCTGCATTTTGGTGGAACTGCACAAATGTACGTATGGAACCGGCATATATGCAGAGTGCGAGGTGTGCCAAGTAAAAATTACCGACACCAACCATGCTGCATGCACGCATTGGCATCCACCACAACCAGTGGGATGTGTGGCGCTCTCTGTGGACGGATCTTTCTCAGCAGCAAATCCTCTAACCAAATACTAGTAGCTTATATTGGCAGTTTTCTAGGGAGTACTCTTTTCTGAAAGAAGCACCAATCTATTTTTCTTTATTTGTACACTGTGCCACAACTTTGACCCAAAGGTCCAGAGCTATTTTAGGGTGATTGGCATAGTACTCGGAGACGGATTGTAAGCATGAGTTTCATTAGCTGTCACGCTGATTGTAAGCATGAGGAGGTGGAAGATTAGGTTAGTGCGAAGCTTACCTTAAACCCTACCGCCGCCGTTGAAACGAGGCGAGCGTCGAGGGAACCATGGAGAACGTCGGGGAAGCGATGTCGCACAATCTGGCCTCCTCTTGCAGTGGGAGAACGAATACTCATGTGGCTCCGGCTGGCTCTGCACCCTCACGAACGGCACACCATACTCGATCGATTCGTTATCCTTTGGGTGCTCGACCTTCGACCTGTACGCCCACCACCTCCGCCTGACTGTCGCCTCGGGCGAATCTGTCTGCTCCATCGCCCATAGGAGATACTCGATGAACTCGGAGGACTGCGGCGTGACTACCGCCGAGGAGTACATGTACATCGCCGCCCTCATCGCCGCCGTCTCGCTCTTTCGCATACATTGCCACATGGCCCGCACCGTCCTCGAAATCTCCCACTCATTGTCAAACCAACTAAGGATCTCTTTCAACCTGGATAACTTTGCCTGGTCGCCGCCGGCGATCTGCCTGATTCGCTGTTGCATTCTCTCCATAGATGTCGTTCTGAGTGGTCCGGTGCTAGCTTTGGAAGATGGGAGGAGATACGGTGGTCTTGCAATAGAGAAGAGTGAGAGGAGAGGAGGTGGTTTTGGAATGGAGATGATGGAGAGGAGAGGAGGTGGTTTTGCAATGGAGAGAAGATCAGAAGAGGGAGAGGCGAGACAGTGGTTTTGGAATGGAGATGATGGAGAGGAGAGGAGGTGGTTTTGGAATGGAGATGATGGAGAGGAGAGGAGGTGCTTTTGCAATGGAGAAGATCAGAAGAGGGAGAGGCGAGACAGTGGTTTTGGAATGGAGATGATGGAGAGGAGAGGAGGTAGTTTTGCAATGGAGAAGAGGGAGAGGAGCGTGCGGCAGCGATTTAGGATTGGGCGAGAGGGCGGGCGTGCTGTGACTGGATCAAAATCAGAATCAATTTACCCTTCAATTAAGAAAGCGACCCCACATTAACTAGTCTCCCTTTTATTCTTGGTCATAATTGACCATGATTTTCGCACATAAAATATATGTTATACGTTGCAAAAATAATATAATTTGAAAGTACATTCAGATACGAACCAAACGATACAATTTTTGGTGACATGCATTCACATTTTGCTTATCACATACAGTACGTGGTCAAACTTTGACCCAAAATACGCAAAACAACAAAAAAAATACTTCCAAGACCAGCGCCGCTCTTCCGTTCTTCTCCTCTTAAATCACCGCCGCTCCTCTCCTGTTCCAATCTAAATCCAGCGCCGCTCCTCTCCTCTTCCATTTCAAAACCACCGCCCCTCCTCTCTTGTTCCAGTCCAAAACCAGCATTGCTCCTCTCCCGTTCTAATCCAAAACCAGCACCGCTCCTCTCCTCTTCCATTCAAAAACCACCGCCGGCGAGTGAAGGTGCTGTGGAGAAGTAGATCGGTGGAGGAGTACAATCGATACGTGAGGATCGCAGATGGCGACCCTGTGAAGCTAGCTAGGATGTTGGAGATACAGTCTTGGTTTGACAACAAGGAGCAACTAGCGGCGACGGCGACATCCATGGCCAAATATTTGCAACAGAGTGAAAAGGCAGTGATACTCCCGGAGGGAGTCGCGCCGGAGTACATAGAGCTGCTCCTCTGGGCCATGGAGCAAACAGATTCACCGAATCCGATCGTGAGGGAGCGGTGGTGGGAGTATTGATCCCAGATGGAGCATCCACCAGAGATTGAAGGATCGAGCATCTACAGGGTGCCGTTTGTGATGGTGTCCTGCCAGAGCGAGCCGGTGGAGTCTTCGTCGACCGAACCCAACAGCAAGAGGAGAAAAGCAGTTGGCCCGATGATGCTTCCCCGCCATCGTCTCCCTCGCCGTTCACATCGTCTCACGGGGCGGCTGTCTGCCGCCGAGGAATAGGAGGGGGCTGCCCCCCTCCTATTGTCAGGAGGAGCTTAGGGTTGTCAGTATTTGCAGGTTGTGAATTGTGTTTTGTGTTGTGTATTTTGAGAGTACTTTCAGATATGAATGTCTTTTGAATTTCAGATTTGAAGTATTGAGCATATGAAGAATTTTATAAATTCTAGAGATCTATTTTTAGCACTTGAAAAATGTAGTTTCATAGGAGTATAAAAGTGCAGACGAGAAGAAACTGCAAGTTCAGTTTCAGATAAGAAACTACAAGTTCAATTTCAGATAAGAAACTACAACTTTCTGAGGCAGAGCATTTATATTAGCACGGTCTTTTCAAATAGGGTTAACATCATGTTGGAAGTTTTATTCGTGGTCGAAAATGGAACTACCAGCCAGTTAACATCATGCTGATCAACATTCATGCATAGCACATCTTCATATGATGCACAGTCAAAATGCCCATACAATGTTGAGTGTGCGGAACACAGAGAAAACAAGTGACGAAGTTTTGGCAAGTGTTGGACGTGGTTTCGGGCTGCCCCGTCTAGGCTTTCATTTTTAACATGCACAGCCCACGACCTCGGATGGGAGGGCCTATTTGTATTTTCTTAGGGCCGTCATGTATTGACCGGCCTATGGACCTCCCATCCAAGGTTTTATTTTTGGCAGCCCAATTTATGTATTTTTTGAAGAAAACGCAGAGGTCTATTCTATTTTTCTATATAAGAATAGGAATGCCAGGTACAACTTATGTTTCCCTTCTAACTATATTATATATATTTAAATTATTTTATATGTTATTATATATTATTTTTATTGTCATCATATATTTAACGGATACTTACATATGTAAGAAAACAATATGCCACATCTTATTAACTTATAAAAATAATTTCTTAACAAATAAAATCCTGGATTTTTTTGGCACGAAAATCCTAGTGATTGTGTACAAAAGCTTGGTAAGATTTAAGGACGAATGTAATAATATCACTTATTATTTAAATATTTTTATAACAAAATGTTCCCTTTTTTATTATTTGATAACATTGCTGGCCCAACCCAACATTATAATTAGAATCAGCCCAGCAAAATCGTGTATCTAGATAAAGTGCAAATGGCCTGTCATTTTTTAGGAAATAAAATAAATGGGCCGCATGAAAGCTACATTAATTGTTCACCCAGCCCAGCTAATGGTTGTAATTCAAAACAAAAGATCAAATTGACTGTAAATTCTACCGCACAAAAAAAGACTAAATTCTGAAAAAATGGGTTGAATACGTACCACAGTTTTGGATGCTAGAATCTGGGCCAATAGGTCAAAGCCAACGCAAGTCGTTGTCAATTTAGTCAGCAAATGATTCTCACATGTTAGCCGTTGGATTTACATCCAACTGCCGGCATCCATCTTCAATCTCTCGTCTTCTTCCTCCAGCGCCGCCGGGACCACCTCCCGCCTCCTGCTACTAGCAGCTCTGCTTAGTACGCTTTGCTATGAAGCTCTACTCCACCATTGGCCAGGCCATACCTCCACCCCTCCTGTTCTTCTCCATCGACTGCCGAACCACACCGCACTAGAACTAGTTAACCCTCGTACACCTCTCCGTCTGCGACTCTACTCCCGCGTCTTCCCATCTCCGGCTCGTTGCTGTCCGGGGCCTCGCCGTCGTCCACCACCTTGGATGCGCTCGGCGCGGCGTGGTCAACGTGGTCAATGAACGACACCATCGGAAGTAGACTGTGCGTGGAGAGGCTGACAGCTGGGACCAAGACCGCACACAAGGAAATGCCTCCTCCACCTGACAAACATGCCCCCCGCAGACTTATCGGACCCACCAGCTATCTTCGCACGCAAGGAAGTGCCTCCTTATTAGGCACAAAAAATGAATACGCCCCCTGCCAGCTGGAACCCAACATACTGGGAGGCTGACTTGTGGGCCTACCAAGTTGACGGGGACGGAGGGCTTTGTCAACTTAGTCAATATGAACGATTCTAGCTCATGTTACCGTACGATGTTCATCCAACGGTTGTAGTGCTTCTTCAACCTCTGGTCTTCTTGCTCCAGCCGCCCAAACCAGCGCAGGTCGTGCCGCGTGCTCCTGCCTCCTGTGGCCGGCTGTGATGCCGCGGAGGCCTCACTGCCCCCTACTACTCCCACCGCTTGCCAGGCCATCGCTCTACTCACCCACACCCCCTGTTATTCTGCAGCGACAGCAGCCTCACACCACAGCCGAACCAGTGAACCCTCGTACTCCTCTTCGCATGGGCATCCACTACTGCGTCTTCCCCGGCTCCGAGTCGTCCCCTTCCTAGGCCTCGCCGTCGTGCACCGCCGTGGTGCTCTCGACGCGGCGTGGTCAACGTGGTCAAGGATGTGGACTGTACATGGAGAGGCTGACAGCTAGGTCCACGGCTGCAGCAAGGAAGTGCCTCCTTATTACGCGGAATATAATGATTCCTCCACCTGACAGCGGGGACCCACCGGATGGGCCACCGTATTCCGCGAAAAAAAGTTTCCCCCTGACTGCTGGGACCCCCCAACTACATCTTCGCACGCAAGGAAGTGCGTCCGGGCAGAAAAAAACGATTCGCCCCCCTTACTGCTGGGACCCACCAGCTACATCTTCGCACACAAGGAAGTGCGTCCTGGCAAAAAAACACGATTCACCCCCCTGACTGTTGGGACCCACCAGCTACATCTTCGCACGCAAAGGAAGTGCGTCCGGGCAAAAAAATGATTCGCCCCTCTGACTACTGGGTCCCACCGGCTACATTTTCGCAGGCAAGGAACTGCCTGACAGTCGAGACCCACCTGGTCGAAGCGTACGTAGCGTTGTCATTCTGGTCACGTACATGTACGCACATATATACTGGTCGATGTAGAGGCGCACACGTGTCGTAGTAGAGGCGCATACGTGTCGTAGTAGAGCCGCGCACGTAGCATGTACACGTACGTACATCGGCCAGGGTGCAAGAAAGAAAATACGGCCACGTATGTGTATATATAGGTGGGGTCTCGAACGCCTAGTTGCGCATACCTACGGCGAGGGCTCGTGTTCATGGGGAGGCAACGGAATGCGTCGTGTTCATGGGGAGGCAATAGAATGCGTCGTGTTCATGGGGAGGCAACAGAATGCGTCGTGTTCATGGGGAGGCAACGGAATGCGTCGTGTCCATGGGGAGGCAATGGAATGCGTCGTGTTCATCGGGAGGCAACGGAACGCGTGGGAGCCAACCGGCTTGGATGGAACAGGCGATGGAAATGAGGCCTGGTGTAGCGCAAAACGGAGGAAACAGACCTCCTACGGTCGAAATGGGGGTCCTGTTGATCGGGAGGGGTGTGGCGTACCGCAAAACAGAGGAAACGGACCTCCTACGGTCGAAACGGGGGTCATGTTGATCGGGAGGGGTGTGGCGTACCGCAAAACGGAGGAAACAGACCTCCTACGGTCGAAACGTGGGTCCTGTTGATCGGGAGGGGTGTGGCGTACCGCAAAACTGAGGAAATAGACCTCCTACGGTTGAAACGGGGGTCTTATTGATCGGGAGGGGTGCGGCGTACAGCAAAACGGACGAAACGGACTTGTGTTGGAGCGCTGCGCTCGAAATGGGGGTCCTGTTCATCGGGAGGGGTGTGGCGTACCGCAAAACGGGACTCCACGGGATACTCTTCATCTCCCCCATCGACCTCCTCCAGCCTCCACGGGATACCGTCGACCTCCTCCAGCCTCCACGGGCTCCTGTTCATCCAGCCTCCACCACACGCTACTCCATCGACTACTGTTCAACCACCCCTCCACCGTCTACTGTTCATCCAGCCCTCCACCATCTATTGTTCATCCAGCCCTCCACACCACGGGGTCCTATTCAACCACCCCTCACGGCCACCCCTCCACCGTCTATTGTTCATCCAGCCCTCCACACCACGGGGTCCTGTTCATCCAAAGGCAACGCCACCGCTCACTGTTCATCCACCCCCCCCCCCCCCCCGCAACGCTCACTGTTCATCCCAGAGGAAGCATCGATCGGCTTCAGTTAGCAGAAGTAGCAAAGGAATCGCTCCATCGGGTTCAGTTAACAGCCATCGATCGATCGCTCGGGTTCAGTAACGCGGAGCCTACAGTGCAATCGCTCGGGTTCAGTTAGAGCCCAACACCTCGCTCGGGTTCAGTTAGAGCCAACACCTCGCACCTGTACGAGAGAAACGCGCATCGCTCGGCCCCCGACCTCCCACCGTAACCGGCAAATCCGCGAAATTTTCCTCCCCCTCGCTTCTACCATGGTTTTTTCTGTCATGGACGGCCCAAAGAATGTCATGCAGCTACGTCTCCAGCCCGCCCAGGACGAAAAGCCCATTGTTTTTCATGATTTTTTTTCATAGAAGTAGGAGCCCACCACATCTATGAGGATAGCGGGTTTTGTCACAATTATCGTCATAGAAGTCTCATATGTATGATAGAAAAAAATTCGTTCGGCCCAAAATGTCACGGGTGTGTCTTTTTTTGTAGTGTCGTCACCTCCTAGAATTTCAAGCTCTAGCTGACGCGGTGTCGGTGGCCTGGGAAAGATGATGCAATACTTTCATCATGGGATGATACGATGTATGGCCTCTCCCACTGTGTGCTCCTTGTCACCTCCAGGAATGTCAAGCTGTAGCCCTGAAAAATGGTCCACCACCTCATCAACCACGACACGAGCATAGCCGGCTGGAATCGTTTGGCAATGGTAGGTTGCTCCGGGGGGATTTGTATAAGCAACGGCGTCTGCCGCCTTCACGGATATGCTCTTTACTTTGAAGTGTAGCTCACAGTTAGTGTTCTCCTTGATGTCATCCACAGGGTATCTATCCAGCAGTGCGTCGCCCGGGGCAGAACCTGCGCTGCTTCTCGGCATGGATGGGACGGTGCTATCCTATGCTAGATCATGCGCTAGGTGTGGCCGCTGCTGAGACCCCCTTTCCTGGCTAAGCGAGTCTATCTGCTCCTGCTGCCTCTGGAATTTGAGTGCCAAGTCCACGTGCGCTGATTCTAGGCCTTGAAGCCGTTCTGCTTCCTGCTTCCTGCTTCCTCTGCTCGACCTCCAACTTCTTGTTCTTCTCCTCCATCTTCTTTCTCGCACGACTTCTGTAGTCGGCGTTCCACTTAGAAAATCCCTCAAACCACGGAACAACGCCCTTGCCTCGTGTTCTTCCCGGGTGTTTAGGATTTCCCAGGGCGCGCGTAAGCTCGTCATTCTCTCTGTTGGGCGTGAACACCCCTGTTCGAGCTTCTTCTATTGCTTCAACTAACTTTTCTTCGGCTCCTTTAAGACTTGCCTTCTTTGAAACCAAGCCTATCTTCGGGTCCAACGCCCCCCCCATGCGCATAGAACAAACGTCTGCACCTGGGGGGCCAACTCCTAGTAACTGGAGTGACCCCTGCATCCACCATCTCTAGCTCAGACTTATCCCACTTAGGCATTGCCACAGCATAGCCACTTGGCCCCAGGCTATGAAATTGCTCCTTCTTGGCGGCATTGGCCTTGTTTTTTCTGGACTGTTCCTTAGATAATCTTGATTCCTTGAATTTCACGAAATCGTCCCAGTGTTCTCTTTGGTTCTCCAGTGTTCCCTTGAATTCTGGAGTCTTCTTTCCTGCTTTGATGTAGTCCTTCCATAAAGTTTTATTGTGGTTGTTGAATGAAATTGCCATCTTCCTAAGAGCAGCGTCGTTGACTTTCTCCACATCTGCAGCTATGAAATGATCTGGTAGGGTGAAATGTTCCATGAGGTCTTCCCAAAACGCATTTTTGCTCTGTCATCAACAAAAGTAAGATCTGGATGGGGCTTTGATGGCTTTTTCCATTCTTGAAGGGAGATCAGGAGTTTGTCCTTCACAAGAACTCCGCACTGACGAACAAACTTGTTCGCAATGTTCTTAGGCGCTATTGGTACGCAATTAGTTTTGATGTCATCGATGTTGTACTTTACGCCCTGCTAATTCAACTTTTTCCCCTTGCCTCACACTCTGCCTGTAGAAGATTTGCTCGATCTGGAGGGCTGAAAAGAAGAAAGATCAATTTGTTAATATATCTTCAAATCATTTAAAACATGTGATCCATGACTTCATCAATTCGGTCGTCGCGATCGAATATCATATCATCACCCTCCCCAGTATTGTTCAGATATTGGGAGCCGTCATCTTCTTCATTTCGATTATCTAGCACGCGAGGGGAGAGTATGATCTCGAATGGGGCCTCTTCTCCATCTCTGCCAGTATTGTCCGCCATAGCTTTTATTTAACAAATCCAGAAGAAATATACAACAATTTAGTGTTCAAATTACAATATGCATGCATGCAATCAATAAGAGGAAATCCTGAATCATAGTACATAATATGCATCATCTTGAATAATATATAACCTCGAATACATCGTCTCGAATATTATAGATCGAATACATCACTAGCTAGCTAGCTAATAAAGATCGAATACTACAGATCCTTGACCATGTCATGTACATCGGCACCAGTACGGTGGCGAGGCTTCGTCCGGTGATCCGCCTCACCTTTGAAATGCTTGCCTCTCTTTCTTACGGGATGCTTTCTCGGAAGAAATCGACGATGTCCCAGGTACACATTCTTCCTACAACTATCCAAATATATACTATCGGTATCATCCAAACAGTGCGTGCATCCACGATATCGCTTGTTTGTCTGTCCTGAAAGGTTACTAAGAGCAGGCCAATCATTGATGGTCATGAACAGCAACGCCTTTAGGTCAAATTCTTCCTATTTGTGCTCATCCCAGGCACGTACACCTTTTCCATTCCACAGCTGTAATAGTTCTTCAACTAATGTCCTTAGTTACACATCAACGTCATTTTCGGGTTGCTTAGGGCCTTGGATGAGCACTGGCATCATAATGAACTTTTGCTTCATGCACAACCAAGGAGGAAGGTTATACAAACATAGAGTCATAGGCCACGTGCTATGGTTGCTGCTCTGCTCCCCAAAAGAATTAATGCCATCTGCATTTAGACCAAACCATACGTTCCTTGGGTCACCTACAAACTACTCCCCCTGTACTTTCTCTCGATTTTTCTCCACTGCGATCCGTCAACGGGTACTCTCAACTTTCCATCTTTCTTACGGTCTTCTCCGTTCCATCGCATCGCCTTCGCATGCTCTTTGTTTTGGAACAAACGTTTCAACTATGGTATTATAGGAGCATACCACATTACCTTCGCAGGAATCTTCTTCCTGGGGCGCTCGCCCTCGACATCACCAGGGTCATCGCGCAATGCACCGCAGATCGGTCATGCGTTCAAATCCTCGTAGTCATCGCTGTAGAGGATACAATCACTAGGGCATGCATGTATCTTGTGCACCTCTAAACCTAGAGGGCAGACAGCCTTCTTCACTTCGTATGTACTCTCGAGCAATTCATTGTCCTTTGGAAGCATATTCTTCATCATTACCAGCAACTTTCCAAATCCCTTGTCAGATAGACCATTCCCCGCCTTCCATTGCAGCAATTCCAGTGTGGTGGCCGACTCTTTCTTGTCACCTTCGCAATTCGGGTACAACAATTTCTTGTGATCCTCTAACATGCGATGCAACTTCTTCTTCTCCTTTTCACTTGCGCGGTTTCTCTTTGCATCGGCAATAGCCCGACCTAGATCATTAGCGGGATCATCTGATGCATCTTCCTCAGCTTCTTCCTGCATGGCCGGCTTAGCTTCTTCCCCCATTGTTGTATCATCGTATTCAGGGAACCCATGGCCAGGATAGCTATCGTCATCCTCTTCTTCTTCATTGTCTTCCATCATAACCCCTCTTTCTCCGTGCTTGGTCCAAACATTATAGTGGGGCATGAAACCAGACTCAAACAGGTGGACGTGAATGGTTCTTAAGTTAGAGTAATTGTGACCATTCTTATAGCCAGGACATCGACAAGGCATAAAACCATCCGCCCACTTGTTTGCCTGAGCCGCAATCAGAAAAGTATGCACGCCATCAATGAACTGGGGAGAGCATCGGTCATCGTACATCCATTGCCGGTGCATCTTCATTACACACCACCGAATAGACCAAATTGATACAAGTTCATACATAAAGTTCATATACAACACTTAAATACAACATGCAAATAACTCTCTAGCTAACGAATTTAAATGCAAAAACAAATGCGATCAAGATCGTAACTAAGGTAATAATTGATCCAATAGCATAATGATACTAGGCCACACTATCAATGGCATATTTTCTAATCTTTCTAATCTTCAACCGCATTTTCTCCATCTTGATCTTGTGATCATCAATGACATCAGCAACATGCAACTCCAATTCCATCTTCTCCCCCTCAATTCTTTTCAATTTTTCTTTCAAATACTCGTTTCCTCTTTCAACTAAATTTAACCTCTCAACTATAGGGTCGGCTAGAATTTCCGGTTTACATACCTCCTAGATAAAAATATCTATGTCAACTTCATGGGCACAATTTGTCATAAACACGAAATGCAACAAATAGTTTTAAAAGAGAATATACCACATCTGAATCATAACACGGACGAGGGCCGATGGGGACGGATATCAAAACCATGGCACTATGTATAACAAACAACGTATGGGTAAGATAATTATACAAGTAACTATATATCTAAATCACACAAACATGATTTTTTATATAAAAAATATAAGAACAAGAGGCTCACCACAAGGTGGTTCCGGCGACAGGTCGGTGCGGACGATCGACGGTGGTTACGACGGAGACGGGAAGGCACTAAGTAAACCACACCTACATATGCAACCTAAGAGTTATTTCAAGCTCAAATTGCATATAAATCAAACATACTACCACATATAATTCCTCCCAAATTACTAAAACCCACAAATTAACCACTATATAAAGCATTGCAAGAGCTAATCTAGCAATGAGAGATGAAAGGACAAAGTTGCTAACCTTTGTGATAACTTGAATGGATGGGGGCCTTCAAATCTTGACAAATTTTGGGCAAAATGTGTGATGAGCTCGAGGGGAGAAGAGGAAGAACAGAGAGGATAGGAGAGGGGAAAGGGGGAGAATAGAGAGAGCTGGACGAAGGGTTTATATGCAGGATGACCTATAGTACCGGTTCGTGGCACGAACCGATATGAAAGGTGCTGGACGGGCCCCAGTCTGACAGCATCCTGCCACTATGCCATTTAGTACCGGTTCATGGCACTAACCGGTGCTAAAGGTTCGCCATGAACCGGTACTAAAGGGAGCGGCCCACCTAGCCGTTGGAACCGGCACAAATGGTCACATTAGTGACGGCTCACTAATGCTCTGCACATTAGACCCTTTTTCTACTAGTGCACCATGGTCATCGCCCACGAAGGACTTGCCTCACTTGGGTAGATCTTCACAAAGTAGGCGATCTCCTTGCACTTACAAACTCCTTGGTTCAACTCCACAATCTTGACGGAGGCTCCCGAGTGACACCTAACCAATCTAGGAGACACCTTGCTCTTGTGCTTCAAATGATAGTGTCCCCAACACTCTACTCTCTCTCACTGATTTGGCTATGGTGGAAAGATGATTTGAGTGGAAAACAACTTGGGGAAGGCTAGAGATCAAGATTCTTGTGGTTGGATTGGAATTCTTGGTCTCAACACATGAGTAGGTGGTTCTCTCTCAGAAAGTATGTTGGAAGTGCAGGCATGTTCTGATGGGTCTCTCTCAAATGGAGAGGAGGGTGGAGGGGTATATATAGCATCCACACAAAATCTAACCGTTACACACATTTGACCCAACTCGGTTAGACTGAACATATGAACTCGGTGAGACTGATTCAGTTGAAAATGTGAACGTTAGGCTTTTTGGTGGGACCAACAAGATCGACTCGATGGGACCGATGTTATAGGGTTAGGGTGAAACCTCATCTCGGTTTGACCAATTACACAAACTCGGTGAGACCGATTCTAGTAATAAGCAAATAGAGAGTTGGTCAAGCAAACTCGGTGGGGCCGACTGCATATTTCGGTGAGAGCAAAATAGTTGCAACGGGCAATAGAGAATTCGCAAGCCCATGTCGGTGAGACCGAGATCCCATCGGTGAGATCGAATTGGTTAGGGTTTCTGGCGATGGCTATGTCAAGTGAACTCGGTGGCGCCGGATGAATCAAATCGGTGGGGCCCAGTTTGACTTTAGGTTTTGGACATATTTGGAATTGAGAGAGTGGTTGAGGGCATTGGAGCATATCACTAAGCACTTTGAGCAAGTAGACCATTAAGCAACACCTCATCCGTTCTTAATTGTATTGGCTTTCCTACGGACTCAATGTGATCTTCGATCACTAAAATAGAAATGAAGAGTCTTGAGCTATTGCCAATCTTTTGTCCTTAGCATATTGAAAGGGTTCCACATCCTATTGTCCATGCCACGCCTTTGCTGAACTTTCTGAAATATACTAGATGAAAATATTAGTCCAACAAGAGATATGTTGACATTACTTACCAAAATCACCCAGGGACCACTTGTGCTTTCAAATAGCAACAACAATAGTAATGGTAACAATGATTGCAATGTTTTGTAGTAAGTGCAATATTAATAGTAGAAGTAGTAACTTAGCAGAAACAATATAAGAGAAATTCGTAGGAATTGGATCGGTGAATTCATTGGATGATATTCATCATATAATAGTCATAACCTAGGTTGATAAAGCACTAGCTCCAGTTCATAAATATAATGTAGGCATGTATTCCGTAAATAGTCATACATGCTTATGGAAAGAACTTGCATGACATCTTTTGTCCTACCCTCCCATGGCAGTGGGGTCCTATTGGAACCTAAGGGATATTAAGGCCTCCTTTAATAGAGAACCGGAACAAAGAACTAACACATAGTGAATACATGATCTCCTCAAACTATGGTCATCACACTACAAGAAATATATCTACTTGTTACATTCTGTCAATGAACCTAGAAGAATTGGTCATAAATCTACGACCATTTGAGACCAATTGGTCAAAAGCTATTCGGGGGGCTCCAAACCCTGAACTACAACGACCATTTTGGTCAGAAGGGTCGTAATTTCCTTACACGAAATGGTCAGAAAGCAGATAGCACTGGTCCGCTGCCTTATTTCTAGCTAATCACGACCAATATAGATGGCCATAACCTTGTAAATTGTGGTGGGTTGCTATGACTAGGCGCCACCTCATCAGTTTTGCCTATGTGTCATGTCCATGTGTCAATTTTTGCCCTAGGTTGGGAAGCAACCTATATTTCTGTCATTCCCAAAATTCCCAAAAAAATCTCATAAATTCTTTGGGTCAAATCTTTGTCAAATATGTAAAAAACATTCCTTGCCTAGTTTAAAAATAATTCAACAATATTCATTTTCCTATTCTGTTCAGAATAACACTTTGTGAAGTAGGTGCTATGTATATATTGTTGATTGCCCTGAAAATTTTTGGGCACTATTTCCTATCCAAATCATTGCCTCATGACAAAACTCAGATCCATTTACCCAATAAATCTTCCTCGGCAAATTTCCAAAGTTTTTGTCCACCTAGAACCTTGGTGAAAGAAGTACTAGCTATGCATATCCTAATGAGTTGAATTTTTGCCACATATTCTATATGCCTATGTAACTTACCCACACCAAATTTGAGTTCATTTCATTTAGCCAATTTCTCTCACTAATTTTCCGAAGTTTGTGTCCAGAGAAGAGCATTGTGAAGGAAGTACCACTTTGGCAAGTCCAAATGGTATCCATTTTCTATAGTGCTTTCTCACGCCCAAATAACCATCCTCCACCAAATTTCAGCTCAATCAATTCATTATTTTGAGCCCAGCTTCAACATTCGTATTTATGTCCAGTGTGGTACTTTGCAAAGAAAGTACCACCTAGGCTCCTCCTTTTGAGCTGAAAATTTGGGAAGACAGTCTTCTTAGTAACTGATCATCCTCAGCCAAAACTCACGCCCATCAGGCATATGCATTTCCCGTATCGCTAATCAAACACTTGGCGGCTAATTCATGTTTGAGCATAGATCGGTCTCCTCGTGAGAATATTATGTTGTAATTGTCTTCCGAGCACCTACCTGGGGAGTGCCCAACCCACTAGACATGCCTAGGCCGCCCAGAGTGCATGGAAATGCCACGGTCACGCGGTGACCACACGACGGGCATGCGAGTTTACGCGCTCTAGAGTTGGAGCCCTCGGCCACCATCCAAACCTCGACGTATCGCCACCAAACCATGTATTTCTGATTAAATAGGTACTTATGTAACTAGAAATGATTTTTGGAAAAAATAAATAGCAAACTATAAGGCAACTGTAGTTCAAATTTGACCAACTTCCACCTGAATCAGCGGAAATTTGTCTTTTTCACGAGATGTGTATCAAAACTCTTGACACCCAACCGTTTTGTCAATTGTGCATTAAATATGTCCTAGTATTTTGGAAAATTGACTTGGTACAATTTTGCAACAAATATATGGTAGGTCCTTCACAAAAAAAACTCATTTTGGGCACTCGAAAAATGGAAAATGAATTTTTCATCCAAAGAAAAATGAAAACTTCCTTAGGCAACATTGTTTGCCATTCCAAGATGCACCCTTGTGCACAATATGAGATCATTTGAACAAACTATGTCATGAATGTGGCCATAAGATTGATCATTTGCCTTGAAAGACATGAATCTTCAACCTTGATAGCTCGTTTTCGAGAACACTTTTTTAAAATAATTGTCGTATTACAAGTTTATAATTTTTGCTGGTAACTTGGTCACATATAATGACGCAATGCGAAGGTTTTCCAATTTCTTGATTTTTTTTGATTTTTTTATGCCCGTTTCAAAATGCGGTAAAAACGGCGGGAAAGACCGTTCGTAGCTAGTGGTTGAATAGATACTTATGTACCTAGAAACGATTTTTGGAAAAAATAAAGAGCAAACTACGAGGTAGCTACAGTTCAAATTTTACCCGCTTCCAACTGAATTGGCAAAAATTTGTCTTTTTCATGAGAGGTGGATCAAAACTTTTTACACCCAACCATTTGGTCAATTGTGCATTAAATATGCCCTAGTATTTTAGATAATTGATTTGGTACAATTTTGCAACAAATATATGGTAACAAAAAAACTCATTTTAGGCTCTCGAGAAATGGAAAATGAAATTTCCGTCCAAAGAAAATGAAAACTTCCTTAGGCAACATTGTTTGTCATTCAAATATGCACCCTTGTGCACAATATGATATATTTTGAACAAAGTATGCCATTAATGTGGCCATAAGGTTGAGCATTTTGGTTGAAAGCCATTCATCTTCACACTTGATAGCTCGTTTCTGAGAACAATTTTTTTAAAATAATCGCTGTTTTACAAGTTTATAATTTTTGTTGGTAACTTGGTCACATTTAATGACACAATGCGAAGGTTTTCCAATTTTTTGATTTTTTTTTTGAATTTTTTATGCCCGTTTCAAAATGCGGTCAAAACGGCGGGCATGACCGTTCCTATCTAGTGGTTGAATTTTGGAATTTGTTTGGTGTTTCTCTGATTAAATAGATACTTATGTAGATAGAAATGATTTTTGGAAAAATAAAGTGCAAACTATAAGGCAGCTGCAGTTCAAACTTGACCCACTTCCACCTGGATTGGCGGAAATTTGTCTTTTTCACCAGAGGTGGATCGAAACTTTTAACTCCCAACCATTTGATTAATTGTGTATTAAACATGGCCTAATATTTTAGAATATTGATTTGGTCCAATTTTGCAACAAATATATGGTAGGTCCTTCACGAAAAAACTCATTTTGGGCACTCAAAAAAATGGAAAATGTTTTTTGCCAAAAAAAACTCATTTCTCACTACACCTTTTAAAAGTTATTTATCTTATTTCTTGTTTGTTATTTTTCCTGAAAACTTGTTCACATTTGGTGACACAATCAGAAGGTTTTGCATTTTCTTTTTGAATTTTACAGGTCATAAAATAGCTGACATGATTTTAACACATTAATTTTAGGCAACTATGACCTATTTAGATGGTCATAACATCATACTGCATCCTGATTGGTCCATGGACGTCTCACGCGGATCACGCATCATCCGTTGTTGGATCACACATCATACCACATCGATCCCCTTCCATCTCCTCGCTCAGCTTCGGTTCCCTCCTGAGCGAACTGAGTCTTCTGCCGTCATCCTCCCCATCTCACATCTGCATCGCACCGCCCCTCCTCCCAATCCCATCGTGGATGCCTCCTACCGTCCGGCGCTGCCGCACCCCACACCCGCTGCTGCCCCCACTCCTCTAGTGCCATCTCTGTCACGCCCAATATGCGATACTATCCTAAAGAGACTCGAAGGTCCCACCAAGGATAGAACCGCATATTGAAATGCTTTTGCAAGGTGGATATCATTACATCAACATTACATAATAGATGGGGATACATACATAAGGCATACAGTGCCACACGAATACAACATCACAAAACATAAGAGCAACATCTGACTACGGATGAAACACAAACAGAAACTCAAACGACATCCACCCTGCTAGCCCAGGCTGCCGACCTGGAACCTATCCCCTGATTGAAGAAACAGAAGAAGAACTCCAAAACAAGCAAACTTCGCTCTCGCGTCATGATCTTCGCATAACATGTACCTGCAACTGTTATTGTAGTAATCCGTGAGCCACGAGGACTCAGCAATCCCATTACCATGGGTATCAAGACTAGCAAAGCTTAATGGGAAAGGAAGGGGTAAAGTGGTGAGGTTGCAGCAGCGACTAAGCATATATGGTGGCTATCATACGCAAATAAGAGCGAGAAGAGAAAATAAAGGAACGGTCGTCAACTAGAAATGATCAAGAGGTGATCCTGAACTCCTACTTACGTCAAACATAACACAGAAGCCGTGTTCACTTCCCGGACTCCGTCAAAAAGAGACCATCACGGCTACACACACGGTTGATGTGTTTTAATTCGGATCTGGTGTCAAGGTATCTACAACCGAACATTAACAAATTCCCATCTGCCTATAACCGCAGGCACGGCTTTCGAAATATTATACCCTGCAGGGGTGTCCCAACTTAGCCCATGATAAGCTCTCGCGGTCAACGAAGGATATTCCTTCTCCCAGGAAGACCCGATAAGACTCGGAATCCCGGTTTACAAGACATTTCGGCAATGGTAAAACAAGACCAGCAAGACCGCCCGATGCACCGACAATCCCGATAGGAGCTGCACATATCTCGTTCTCAGGGCAACACCGGATGAGCAATCCGTACAACTAAAACCAGACCTCAAGTTTCCCCGAGGTGGCGCTGCAAGTGGCTCTGGTTCAGACCAAAACTTAGACAAGCACTGGCCCGGGGGGGCTATAATAAAGATTACCCTCGGGTTAATTACTCCCAAGGGAAATGTAGGTGGTGGTGAGGAAAATGGTAAAACCAAGGTTGGGCCTTCCTGGAGGAGTTTTATTCAAAGCGAACTGTCAAGGGGGTCCCATAAATCACCCGACCACATAAGGAACGCAAAATCCGGGAACATAACAGCGGTATGACGGAAACTAGGGCGGCAAGAATGGAACAAAACACCAGGCATAAGGCCGAGCCTTCCACCCTTTACGAAATATATAGGTGCATTAATTAAATAAGAGATATTGTGATATCCCAACATAAATCCTGTCCACCATGGAGAAATCTTCAACTTCACTTGCAACTAACAACGCTATAAGAGTGCTGAGCAAAGCGGTAACATAGCCAAGCAACAGTTTGCTAGGAAGGGTGTCAAAGGTTAGAGGTTCATGGCAATTTGGGAGGCTTGATAAACAGGTGATAGGTAGCGCAGCACAGCGGTAGAACGAAGCAACTAGCATAACAATGATAGTACTGAGATCCAGGGTAGCGGTCATCTTGCCTGAAATCCCGCAAGGAAGAAGAACGAGTCCATGAAGAAGATGAACGGATGAAGCCACGAAGACGAACCAAGCATAGATGAATGAATCCTCACGATCGCAACGAAACAGGAACTATCGAAAAGAAGCACACAACATGATAAACACACCACACATGAACAAGGCATGATGCACAACAAGCATGATGCATGACAAGGCTACATGAAGCTACTCATGGAAAGAGATGATTCAAACAAGAGCAACACATCAAAGAAAGTTTAAATGAGGCCGGGAACAACATATAACTAATCCGATAAGTCCTCATGTGCAAATTTTGAAATTGGTCCAGATCTTAATAAACCTTATGTTCAAGTTGTTAAACAGCAAGTTAAGATGCACCAAGATGATCTACATGAGATTCTAGTCAAGTTACATATAAAGTTCATTTAGTTCGGAGCTACGGCCTAGAAGATATGAGCAAAACAAGTTAAACATGGCATTGATGCAAAAGGCATACAAACATCAAGAAAGCGCCTCAAAACAAGGATGCAACATGATAATATGAAGCTACATGCAAAATCAAGCAAGTTTCATATAGAG
Source organism: Triticum aestivum (assembly GCF_018294505.1). Taxonomy (NCBI): domain Eukaryota; kingdom Viridiplantae; phylum Streptophyta; class Magnoliopsida; order Poales; family Poaceae; genus Triticum; species Triticum aestivum. The sequence goes on from NC_057810.1 coordinate 636,712,385, forward strand.
CACACTCAAAACGGAGCAACGGTTCAACACACACGCATGAAACAAATTATAGCAACAATCTGTCCAAAACAGCAACTAGGCATATTGCAAGCATCAATACAACAAGCTACAGCATCTCAACATAAAAACAAAAGGCATGGGTATGAAGTACAGGTAAAGCAAAACAAAACATGAACACTGAGCTATCTCCAGAAATCACTAGAACAAGCTCAAACACACATGGCGAGATTGCAAATAATAACAGTTCAGACATTGCAGAAAATAACATCAGGTTGAAATGTTTAGAGCTATCAAACAACATGTTACAGGAACTTATCATGGCAAAAAAGGCCTGGCATGAATCTACTAAATGCATAGAACAAGATTCCTTACTGACCATGAGCCAAAAAGGATCAGAAAATATGATGGCACCCATGTAAACATAGCAAGTTATAATACAGATTCAAACATGGCAGAAACAGAATTATGAAGGCATGTAGATGAGCTTGTACCACTCACCACAGAGCAATACATGGCATGGCAAGGCAACCAACAGTAAGAATACATGTTTAAGAAGCTAGGCATGGCAAGAGCAAGTCCATAGGGTGCATGGATCAACTACAACAACCTTGGCAAAATTGAATAACATGTAAACAATCTGCCAGGAAACATTTTTAAGCAAAAGTAGAGCACGAAAATGACATGGTAGACTACTCCATAATTGCAACCAAGGGCAGGGATGGATAGAGCATAACCATATGTTCAAAACACCCTTACTGAAGTATCTCAAAATATGCATGTATCTCAAAATATGCATGGATCTCTCTGTGGCATCAAAATAACAGCAGAACAGGGATTAAAATCAGCAACATCACGATGCCTAGTTTGCATGCTTGTGCTAGTCACCACATTGATCACAAAAATACATAGTAAGCACCTCTGTAAAGAAGACATAGCATAGATCAAAACACATGTAGACATCAACCTCATAAGATGCACACATCAATCATGGCAAAAATGACAAAAGTGCATGTTCTAACAGTTTCAGCAGATTAACATCATGAAGCACTCTTGCAACGAAGATTCAGGCAACAAGATGAGCTCAAATGAACATGATGCACTGGAATGAAATGAAGTACTCGTTGAGACAAACAATTTGACATATTACACGCACAAAACGGAGCTACGGATGCATAGATATGATGCGATGAACATGGCATGATAATGTCAAAATAATCGGGGACTTAGTCATTTTTCAGAAAAAAAACGGAGTGAGCGCAGATTAGCTAAAATGTGACCGGGCGGGTTTTAGGCGGGGCTCACCTAGCGGGCTGAGCCCAGGTTGGCGGGGAGGGGCTTGGCAGGCCGGCACGCTGGGCCGGCGGCCTAGCGTTGCTGGGCTGGGGCCCACGAGGCGCTGAAGGTCCGTCCTCCCGAGCGAGGAGGCGGGCGGCGATGAGAAGGAGAGGCCTCGCCGGAGCTGCGGACTCCGGTGGCCGGAATGGCAAGGGGACGAGGGGAGCAGCCGGATCCGGGACGAGGACGGCGGCAGGGACCGAATCCCGGCGGCGGCTGCCGGATCCGGGCGTGGGCGACGTGTGGGCGCGGAGCTCGAGCTCAGGAGAGCTTCTACCGAGGCGGCGGCGAGGAGGCTTCGACGGCGGCGGCTTTCATGGCGGCGGGGCGCACGGAGGAGGCGCAGGGCCGGGCAGTCCGGCGAGGCGGCGGGGCTGGCACGACGAGGGCGGCGCCGGGGTGGCGCGGCGGCTGGCGGCGAGGAAGCACGGCGGCACGGCGCGAACGACGGGAGGAGGCAGCGGCGGCTACAGGCCCGGCGAGGCCCGGTTCGTTCCCGGGGCGGGCCGGATCAGGGCCCCGGGCGGCGGCGGCGACGGGCGCTGGTGGCGGTGACGTGGCGCAACGTGAGTGGAGGGGAGCGGCGGCGGGGCTGACGTGGCGACGAGCGGTTGGCGGAGGCGCGTGGCGGAGTGACGTGGCAACATGCCATTGGTCGGCCCGACGTGGCTGGCGGCGGCAGACACGTCCTGCGCGGAGGCGGACATGTCCGGCGGCGGGGGACGAGTTGGCTAGGGTTTGGACTGCGCAGAAAAACGGGGAGGGGCACATATATATATAGGTAGAGGGAGCTAGGAGAGTCCAAATGATCGAACGACCGAGAGCATGGATGGGAGTTTGCTGGGTTTTGGGCCACTTTGGAGGGGTGTTTGGCTGCAAAGAGAAAGGGGGGTTTCGAGCTACGCGGTTAACCGTTGGAGTACCAAACGACCTCCAAATGGAACGAAACTTGACAGGCGGTCTACCGGTGCTATACCAAGGCCGCTTGGCAAGACTCGGTCCATTCCGAGAATGTTTAACACCCGCACGTGAAAACAAGGTCTGAGAGGGGCAACGGGTGTGCGCGAGAGGTCTGGACTACGAACGGACAACGGAGAGAACCGGGAGAACCCGAACGGATGCAAGTTTTTGAAAAACATGCAGATGAAATGCAGATGATGACATGGCAAAATGCAACACACAAGCAAATGAAATGACAACGACGGCGAATAACTGGCAGACACCTGGCGCATCGGATCCGGGGCGTTACAATCTCCCTCCTCATCGAGGGCCGACCCCTCATCCTCCAGCCACTCTAGTGCCGCCTCCCTTCCCATCGACCAGCGCCTCACTGGCCATCCAATGCCGCCACCATGCCTCCAACTCTAGTCTCCCACCCCACCGAGCGCCGAGCCTTCGCCTTCCAACACCGCCCACCTCCCCATCAAGTGTCGTCCCACTCACCAGCAAGATCTCTCGGTGTTCAGATCTGGTTGCCTCGCCTCGATGTTCATATCCGGCTCCCTCGCCTCGTGCTCCTCTGTCTCCCGCAAAAGTCTAGCTCCTTCCTTCGCCGAGTCAAGTCTGGACGAACAACAACCAAAGATCATGGCAGCGGTGTGGGTGTGCCTCGCCATGTCGCCGTCAAGGGGCCGCCACGAACCAAGGCTGGCGATGCCTACCGCGCGCCAGATCCGATACGAGGACCACGAGCAGGGGACAGGCTTCCTCACTTTGCCCCGGATCTGCGGCTGTCCCCCCGCCGGCCATGGACTCCGTCCTAGAGTTTTCGCCACCATCGCCGGAGAGGGGAGAGGAGGAGTGTACAAGGACCAGAGCAGGATGGTACGTGCGCTGTCCTCTCGAACCTTTTATTGATATGATCCATACTCGACCTTTGTTATTAATTGTGTGGCTGATGGTCTGATTCGATGGTTCAGCAGGCCGGACGGCTCCTCGAGCAGCTCCTCGTCATGGGCAGCGCCTTCGTCAGCAGGGCCATGGTGCAGGCCTAACGCCAGACCATCGTTAGTGAGTGCCCTTCTTATCAAAAACTCGGTGGAATTTTGCAGCTATTCCTAGAACATGTTGTAGTGTCCCTTGTTGTCAAAACTCGGTGGTGGTGAAATGATGGTGATAGGATTTGTTTTCGGCTTGATGGGCATAGTCTGCACTCTGGAATGCTACACCATTGAAGTGTAAATGAATTGTGCAAAAACAATTGTTGTCTTCCATTTTACTGGTGTCTATTCTTGTCATGTATAATTGCCATTTACTACAGAAGGATGTAGGCTTGGAATTCTATTGTATGATTAAATGAATCAAAACGTGAAGGAGATCTAGATTATCAGTAGAATCACGTAGTTGTAATTACCCGAGAATTTTAACGGAAGCTCACTATTATGTCCTCCATCGGGCGATCTTGTTTGTTGTCGTAGTAGAATTTGGTGTGCTTGAATAAAATGGCGCTCATTTGAATCATTGTATTTCTGCAGAGTTTTAAGAAGAATTCTAGTACGAACGCACTAACCGATACTTGTACATGTGCAGCTGAGGAACCTCCCGTGGGCTACTTCCAAGCATGATGTGTACGTGATGCAGAACTATTCTGTGAGGCACTGGTGGTCCTTACTCCGGAGAGGAAAAGAAGTGCTCAACATGGCATGCCCAAATCTGGTGATCTACCACAGAGCGATGTGATAGTCCTACATCGTCGGAATGCCGGTCATTCTCTGATCCACTGTGCGACCACACTGTGCAAGATATGCAGGGAGGTTGGCCCTTGTCCAGGGTGAAGATCAGCACCATGACGTTGAAAGACAACCTCCTGGCGGCTGGTGGTTTCCATGGGAGCTGATCTACAATGTAAGGAGGCCGAAATAGGCACGCAGTGCACACACAAAGCATTTTTTCTGATTGAGAACATGTAGAAATGTAGAGTTGTAGCTTGACACTTAGGTATTTATTATTTTGTTAGTACCTTGGTAGTGAATTCTAGTAGTGAAGCCTCTTCATTTCGAGCAGCGATAGCCTGATTGGTAAACTAGTGCTTTGTGTGTGCTAGTACATCACAATGTCATCCTTGTATATGCACAGATGAAATTATTCACCCCGCCATTGCCACTGTTTCCTAATCGAGTACAACAAACCTCCTATGGTTTTTTGTGCAAAATAAGTGTGAAACATTGTAGTGCTGACCCAACATGTACCTAGCATTTCTGATGTGTATTTCCTTTGATTCCCAAGGCTTAACTTGTAAGCTATAATAACTGTGAATCGGACTGTGGGAAATTGGGCAGATTGGGTTGGTAAATATAGAACTGTAGAGATGTAGAACTAAAGTGTGGTACTTAACTATTTAAGTTGTTGGTACTTGGTAGTACCTACACAATGAAGTCTAGTTGATTCAGGAAAACATGACTTGAGATTTTCTTTCTTATGATTTGCTGATGAAACCTTGATTGTTGAATCTTGATGTAGGTATCCCACCGTCGATCCATATCTAGATCAGTTGTGTCGCAGGTTCCGCCGTCTCCGACCGCACTCCCCCGTCCGCGCTGTCAAGCCGGGCCTGCTCACCTCCTTCTTGATGGTCACGCACTCAGAGATCCCTCTTCCGGCAGCGACGCAGCCGTGTTTGGTGCCGTACAAGGGACGCCGGCATAGGATGCTATCGTCGTCCGTTCCTAACGCCGCTGAGATGAGGTACTTGAGATTTCTCTCCCCACTACACTGTCTCACCCAGTCCCCATCACAAATTTTCTCATAGTCAAATCGATGTTGCAGCTGCAGGTGTTCCTTGATGCTACATATGCCAGTTTCTTTTGGTAAACTAGAAACTGACATCAAAATCAATTCATCTTTAGAGTGCGTTTCTTGTATCTACTAGTTGGTTCTGTTGCTTACTGCTTGTCGACTCTGGTTAAGTACTAGTGGTATCCCTGCTGGCTTGATGGGAATTTTTGAATGATTGCCAAAGCCCTGTTAGTTATTTGGTTGTAACAACTGAATTTGTGTTTTTATTTTGGTAAAGTGACATATCAAAAGTAGCGATTCATTTCAGCTGTGATCTGTGCCATGTGATTGTGCTTTTGTAGCAAAGTAATTTTCCGTTAATATAAGATGAACAAATGTGATGTATATAGTGTGAGCTGACTAGTAATCCTAGAGAGAACCTAGCTCCATTTTCTGTTATACTCCCTCCGTTCCTAAATATAAGGTGTATTATTTTTTCAAAAAGTCAAACTTCTTTAACTTTGACCAAGTTTTTAGACAAAAATATCAATGTCTAGAATACCAAATCATTATCACTAGATTCACCATGAAATATATTTCTATATTTTAAATATTCAATATTGTAAATCTTTATAGATTTTGCTATAAAGCTAGTCAAACATAGACAATGGTTGAATTTTTGAAAAACTAATACACCTTACATTAAGGAACGGAGGGAGTATAAGATGAACAAATGTGATGTATATAGTGTGAGGTGACTAGTAATCCTAGAGCGAACTTAGCTCCATTTTTGCAAATGTATGTTTCGACATTATATGATTTCTTTAGCTATGCGATGCAACATACTTATTTTTTAGCCTTCTATTTGATGTAAATTTTGTTCTCATTTCTCAGTTTTGGTGCCTCTTGTTAACGCAGGTGCACATGAGTGTTGTTGAGGACATGGTCTTCTTTTTGGCATGCCCAAGTATTGGGTGATGCTTGCCTGCATGGTTTCTGTAGCTCTAGTTCAGGTGGGCACTCTAGCTCTTCCTCCTCACGCCCTACATGCAGTTACACCCTTCCATCGGTACCTACTTGAATACACAAAATATGAGTATATGGAATTGACTTCTGGTTATATTATGTTGTCAGCTTCATCTATTTTGATCTTTAGAATATTGACTTCATAGTATCTAATTTCTACAGTTATTGAAGTTAAAATGCACGATGCTCGTGACTAACCAGAAAAGTTCTTTGAGTTCCATATGTTGAGTAAAACATTTCAATCTGTCATTGGGTTAGCTATATATATGTGTGATACCATTTCTGCATTGTGATAGTTTCTCATATTTTTGTATTATACTTGTATACATTATTCCTATTTGAAGTCATCAACTGAGACGTTGTAAACATTCCTGCCATGTGCTTCTTCCTTTTTTATGCTTTGCTAATAGATCATTTTCTTGAACTGAGCTGGTTGAAACAAGGTGGAAGGATGGAGTTTATATTCTTTCAGTGTGCCATGGCTATACTTGGTTTGGTTCCCTGATGCGTGCACTTCCTAACATGTGCAGGTGCAAGACAGCCATGCCAGGTTTTCCTTCCACTCCGAATGCCCCCCTCCAGTCGCTCTTCTTCCGTTCCAACATAGCTACTAAGCGAGCAACCACACCTCTGCTGTGCTATATTGCGAGGTCATTCTCTGTGTGTGTCCACGGCCATCGAGCCCTTGTTTTGCTGCTTCCAGTCATCAAGTGCCAAAGAATTATTTGTGTCCTTGTTTCGATTTCCTTGCTGTAAATTCATTCTTGCCCCTTGTTTCATACTAGTACTCTATATTATATGCTCCTGTTCATCTTATTTTGAAGAATCATATGGTTCCAAACATGTGCAGGAACCAAATTCATGGGTGATTAGACAAGAGGATCTAGGCATGGCAAGACTGTGAATAGCCATCTAGGGTTACACTTTTGGAGCTTGTAACTATGATTGCCATACTTGTAACTATTATTACACTTCTAGATGCTTGTAAAGTATATGATAAGAGCCTGTATCAAGTGCTATTTCTACAACCAGGATGATATTATTTGAAGTATTATGTGGTTTGTACCAACGTAAATACTAGTTATTTACTTACTTCTAAATTGAAATATGAAGAATATGACTCTGACAGATAGGACCCAATAACCAGAACCTGACAACGAGGAACCCATTTGACTAGTTGACCCATTTTACATAGAAAATGAAAAATCAAACTGTTGAGAAAAAAGGCCATGGCCCAAAAAATAAAAAGGCTGCAATATTGGGCTTGGCATATGAACCCGACCAAAAATTGACAGAAAAATATATATATATATAAAGGCTGGATTGTTGGGCTTGGCCCATCTAAAACACAAAATTGGACCGGGTTGAATCTTATCAACGACCTTTTCAATTGGTAACAATTTTGCCACGTCAGATTGCCACATTGGATCCGACGTGGCCTGGGCAGACAGCTAGTGACCAAAAAAAAGGTCATTTGTTCAACGTCATTTTGTTTTGGTCATAAACATCTACGACCTTATCCTGAAGAAGGTCGTTAATTTCAGTTTACGACGGCCGGCTTTTGACCATCCTTTTTTGGTCACAAAAAGGTCGCAAATGAAAAACAGTGACCTTTCAGCGACCAATAGTGATGGTCGCAAGTTGACATATATCTTATAGTGACATCGGGAAGTGTCCTGACTATTGTCACTCTGGTGTTGCCGGATCATAAGATGTAGTAGGTGACTATTGTCGATATCGGGTTCCGGCAAAACCCTTAAGGTTCGAACTCTGGGGTGCGCCCAAATATCTTCCCCCTACCGATCCACGTCCCAACGCCTCGCTATGAATCTAAGCCACGCAATGAGAAACACAAGAGACATAGGGTTTATACTTGTTCGGGCCACCATTGCGGTGTAATACCCTAATCCAGTGTGTGGTGTGGTGGATTGCATCAGGGGCTGATGATGAACAGTACAAAGGAAGAACAGCCTCGCGAGAGGTGTTCTTGAGCTCAGGTGGTGTTCTACTTGGGTGGATTCGATCGCCTCCCGATGAGATCCCATATCTTATCCTCTCATTCTACTGTGGTGGCCATCTCTATTTATCGGGGCCCTGGTCCTCTTCCCAAATATCGAGCGGGAAGGGAGCCAACAACGGCCATTTTGAAGGGGAACATCTAGTACATGTTATCCTGACTAAAGTTGGTCTTCGGCTGCCAAAGGCACCAGCGATGATGTTGTCTTGGGCTGCACGGTGACCTCCGTCCTGCCGCTCTGCTGGTCTTGGTATTGTTGCACCGAAACGGTAACCTTTGCTTGATGCCTCATACTCCGCGCCTGCGCTTCCCCCTTTGCACCAAAGAGGAAACGAGGACACTACGCAGGCTGGCGCCTGCCTGGTCTTGATCGTCATGGCTTGCGTCACGAGCACCTCGCGAGGTACTCCTGCCTTGATCTCTCCGCCTCCTTGCGAGCCTGCCTGGTGAGGCGGCCCCTGATGAAGCCTTGCGCCGTCCAACCCGCGAGGCTTGGCCCATCACGAGGGTCTTGAGCTTGGGTTGATGAAGATGGGTCGTATTAGGCCACCCCTGAGCCACGCCACAGGCCGCCGGCAGGCAAGTCTGGGGACCCCCGTTCCCAGAACACCGACAGTAGCCCCCGGGCCCAAGGCGTGTTGGACTTGGCTTAGCAGCGAAGAGAAATGGCAAGTGTGGAGCGCCGCAGGCCCCAACAGAATGTGGCCTTGGGCGCCGCATGGCAGTTGATTGGACGTGGGCGTCTTTTCTTCCCCACCTTGCCTCGGCAACTACCCAATTTGACGAGTCCCTGCTGCATGCAAAAAGAGTCATGATTACTTGCGATCATGGAGGCCGACGGTTGGCCTCCTCTGGACTATAAGTACTGGGAGGAATGAGCCCCCGCAATCCATCTCTTCTTGCTCCGTTTGCTCCTTCTTCCTTGCTCCTTCTCCATCTTGTCGCCAATGGCACCGATCTGCCGGTTCTCAGTTGAGGAAAAAGGAAAGGCCCCCCGGGAGGGGCCCGATCCGCTTCCGCCAAAGAAACGGCCGGTTTCCAGCCGCCGCGACGAGGTTGCTCGGCCGAAGACGTCGAGGCCTTGGTACGAGCGGCCACCTCCTAGATTTCTGCTCCCTCTGTATGCACGATACGAGGGCCCTGGAGAAGAAGACGTCGAGCGGCACCGCCCATGCCGTCAGCGACGACGATGAGTCACAACGGTGCGCATCGTTGCTCTTGGAGTCCATGCCGCGGACTCCTCTCGCGAGCTCGTACTCCATGCTACCATGCCTCCGAGCTCCTGGATCCGCTTTCTTCCTTTCTTCGCCTTCGAGATGCCGCCGAGGGGGCCTCTCGAACTCTGGCTACAGCACACCGACTGCGGTACCCTGGCGACCGGAGTGGAGGTTGAGGCCGTTGCTCCGGGAAAGGTCTACCTGACCCGGGGCTAGGGCGAGATTGCCTAGGTTTGATGAAGACGAGGGCCCTCCTTTTTCATTTCAAATACGATGGTGCCTCCCTGATGCTCTTCAAGGTCTTCGACGTTGAAGGACGCCGGCTGGAGTGCTGCCCCGGAGCAGGCGGCCAGGACGTCAATGTGGCAAGGGCTAGATCTGCCACCCACCTCCCCAGCGTCTCCTTCGGCAGCAGCGGCGATGCTTGGGAGTCCAGTGATGTCGGTGTACAAAAGTAGAAGCTCTCCTTTTGACCCCTGTAATTGTGCATGGGCAGTCAGAGCCTCTCGCTAGGGACACACATAAAAGGGCAGGAAAGGGAAGCCGGAGAGAAGCCGAAGGCTCAAGATAAACAAGGCAACGACAAGGACCAAGGACACAAAGATCAGATGGACGAAGCGGGTTTCCCTGGCAAGGACCCTTCCCGGGGCAGCCTCAGCAGCCCCGGCAAGACCCTTGCCGGGGCAGCTCACCCCCACCAACCGAGCGAGCCACCTTAGATCCTACCAATGCTAAACAAATGCGTTGGGATAGGGCCGTGGTAGCATGCAGATCTTTGTGAAGACAAAGAATAAACAAGATCAAATGAGGATAGGAAGGCAACCATCCTCACCGAAGAAATCCACAAGACCCCCGGCAAGATCCTTGCCGGGGACGCGAGCGCGCCACGGCAAGACCCTTCCCGGGCCACCTGACAAGACCCTTAACAAGCGCGCCAACAGGGCTACTGCCAGGCCCACGCCAGCCAAGACTCCGCCACCGTTCGCATGTAGCTGCCGACCCAACCAACTAGGCAGGCACCTGCGTGGCAACATGCAGCCCTTAGTGGAGGCTCCACCACCGCGCCACCTCAGCTGCCTGCCTGCCTACATGGCACCGCATGCATCGCTGGCCAGGGCACGTGTCGAAGCAAGGAGGAGCAGCGACGGACGGGACGGGCCTCACCCCCGTCCTCGATAAAGTGAAGGGACACCTAAGCCTCGCATTGAATGCGCTTTTTCCTGTAATACCAGCGATAAGCTCGCTGCACGTTAACACTTTCCACCTCCTGTGTGCCACTGTGGAAGCCCCTTTCGCCTATAAAAGGAGGCCCATGGCACATAGAAGAGGGATTCGGCTTTTTCAAACCTAGCAGCACCCAGAGCTAGTTCAAGAGCTCAAAAACACTAAATACATCCACCAAAGCATGATCGTAGGGTTTTACGCATCTTTGCGGCCCTACCCTGGGTAAATCCCCTTTGTGCTATCTACTAGTCCCGCTCTTCTCACGATCCCCGCGCCCCGCAGCCGTAGTAGGGATTCAAGTGATCCCATAGGTGTCGTTTCCCACTGACATCTTTGGTGCGCCAGGTAGGGGGTGCAATTGTGAGAATCTGGCCTAACAGTTGACCTAGCTGTTCTTCATCGCCACGGCCCCTGTGGAGAGGGTGGCCAAGAAGGCGGCGCTGCCCATTGATGCGAAGGACGCCGGGGCGGCGACGAGAGAGCTAAGTCATGCTGAATTTTAAGTTTTCCTCCTTAAATATAAGGTTGTTATCCTCGACGGTTTGGCCTATGTATGGAGGGCCTGAACACAGAGGGGCCCTCCTGCGATCGGCAATGCCCTTGTTCTATTTCGAGTCCGCTCAACAGTTCAAGCGACCACGTCGAGAGCGGCAGGGTAGCCTTTTGGCCATCGACAACGCTCTCGGTTCTGACTCGAGTCAAGCTCGACAGATCGAGCGGCCGCACCAAGGGCGGTAAGGTGCTTTACCTGGCAACAAGCACACCCGGCAGGTTAATGGGGATCTATCTTCAAGGCGCCGCCCTGGGTTTACGTGCTGGCAAGCCTACCCGGTCGACGTGGGGTGGAAATACAAAGGAAAATCGAATAGGCAAATAACATGCATAATTTCACGGGCACTTCAGAGTTATATTCCACACATTGCCGCCGCCGTTCTAACTAAAGGTAGCATTGTCTTGGTCATGAACCTCCAACGGCGACGGAGAACGGGGTGACTAGTCCCGACGCTGGCCCTCCAACCTCTTGATTTTGTTGATGCGGCTGAGGATGGGCTGGATAGGCCCGTTGAGCGCCGCAATGTCGGCATCCTCCGGCAAGCACTTTAGCACAGCTTCGAAATCGAGGTCTGGGTGCCAGTGCGCAATATTGGTGAGCACCCTAGTCATGGTCCCCCGGCAGAGTACCCAGGATTCCTCGGCCAGGGAGGCTGCCCGATTGGAGTGAAGCCGCTTCACGGGACCGATGACCTTCTCAAAGTATATGGTCAGGTTGGCATTGGGGATCAGGCTCGCTTCCAGGGTGTACCCCATCTCCGGCATCCCCATAATGGCCAGCTAATCGGCGGCTGAGTTTGTGACGACGGCAAGGCACTCGAGCCAATGTTTCTCACCCGTCTCGTGGCCCTTGAGGTTGGCGGTCTCGTTCATCAGCAGCTGCTTCTCCGTCTCCAGCTCCTTGGTCAGGATCCCCTCCCAGGTTCTGGCCTCCGACAGCATCCCCTCGAGCTCTCCCAGCTTTAGCTTGAGGTCTTTGATGGAGATGTTGGCTTCGGAGAGCTCTCCAGACTTGCTAATGACCTCGCCCCGCGTCTCCGTCAGGGCGCTGTTGAGCATATCCTTCTCTTGGGCCAGCTTCAGAGCTTCCCTCTCCAGCTCCTTCACCTTGCCGGCGTGGGCCTGAGCCTGGGCGTTGAGTGCCTCCTGATGCCTCCGCTCTAGCTCTTGGGTCTGCTGCAGGACGAGCTTGTCCACTCTTCGTACTTTCCGCAGAGCGTGCGGCAAGCTTCTCCTTGCGCGCGGCAAGGTCCTCTTCCTAGGTTCTCAGCGCGGCCTCATGCTGAGTCCGAGCGGCTTCGGATTCATTGGCCAACCTCTTCGCCGTCTCCTGGGCCTTCTCGACGTCGGCCAGCTTCAGGGCGAGATCCACCTCACGGTTGGCTAGCTCACCCTGGGCATCCTTCAGCTCGTCTTGGGTCTAGCGGAACCAGTCTTGTGCCTCGGTGACGTGCCCTCCAAAGTCCTCCTCCGCCTTCTCCACCACCGCCGCCCTGGACTTGGCCTTGTCCAGACGGGCGGGATGGAGCGCCTGAAGCTTCCGGAAGCAGGCACCCATGGCCTGGAGCAGCTGCTCCTCCTGGGAGCCGGCGCCACCAACGCCCGGCTCATCGACGACCTCGAGCCCGGCGACGGCAAGCGCCTCCTCGTCGAACACCTCTCCCTCAACGGGAGCCCTCGTGCTCGATGCGCCAAGGAGATGGACGAAGAGCTCGTCGCTTACCCTCAGGTACCTGCCGGATTCAGAGACAGCGGAGGAGGAGGGCAGGTCGTCAAAGGCCACATCCTCGGCAGTGGCCTTGCCGGCTTCCCCGGCAGGCCCCTTGCTGGGCTCTTTGGCGGGCCCCTTGGCGGCATCCTCGGCGGCGCCCCTGGCGCTCTCCTCGGCAGCAATCTTCTCCACCTCCGTCGTAGCATCTGCGGCGACGTCCTTGATGGTGGTGTCGGCGTCCTCTGAGGAGTGGTCTGGACGCCAAGAAGGAGATAGGACGGAGCCAAGATCAAAAGGTAGTAAGGAAAAGAAGAAGAAAAAAGAAGAGAATGCAAGCAGAAGTGGAGAGCGAATGGCTTACCCGTGCTGGACCGTGAGGCAGAAGTCCCTTCTCCTCCAAGGTCTGGCGTCGAGGCAAAGCCACCGGCGCCTGTGTTCTCCCCCTCCTCCTCTGTGTGCATGGCCTCAGCACTTGGTGCCCTTGCCGGGGATGCCCCTCGGGGCGGCATGGTCGACGGGGGTGGCACGATGGGAGAAGCCCTCTGTGGCTCCCCTTGGTGTTGCTCCCCTCCTACGTCCACGGCAGGGTCAGTACCGAAGCATCGTGTGGTTGCGCACGTTGACAAAGGATGGGTGATGAACTTACGCTGGGGGCTGGGCTGGGGGCTGCTGTCCGAGCTTCTCGACACTACCAGTGGCGTACTGGAGGTGCCTGCCGAGGGCTGGCCACTCGCCGAAATCCTGGCCCTCTTTATCCTCTGGGCTAGCGTCTCCACATCCTGCAAGGTGAAGGCAAGTGAGCAACACCATCGGGGGGAATGTGAGTAATGCGAGAGGAGAGGAGAAACTTACTCTTCGTTCTCTCCCTCCTCCTCCTCTGTTGTTTTCCTTTTTCTCTCCAGGCTGAGATGCCTGGGGTCTCTCTCCGGGCTAAGGGGCCCGAAGTCAAACACAAACCCCGCGCCGATGTTTGCCAGCGAGGGGTGAGGCGATGATGTTCGGGCGCGCTTGGACGACGAAGAAGCAGATGCCTTCTTCTTCGAAGCCGTGGCCTTCGCCGTCTTCTTCATCGCCACCGCCCTCGGTTAGCGCATGTGCGCTTCCTGGCTTACCGCAGCTGCACGGCCCGGTCGAGGCAGCCCTACTTGCCGGAGGTGGCCCGCCGCAGGACCCGCCTTTTTCGGGCGATCGGGGGATCGGTAGTCGCAGTCCTCTCCTCCTCGCCCTCCTCCTCCGACGACCCGTCGGCGACGTCTTCAACGAGGGGAGCCCCGGTGTCGGTGCCATTGGCCTCCCCAGCGACTGCTGCCCACTGGGTGAGCTCCCCCTCCTCTGCCTCCGCCGCGGCCTTGTCCACCACGCCGCCGGCCCTGCCGGTATCCTTGACGAGCTTTGCCTCCTCCTCGGCAAGCCTTGGCTCCTCCACCCTCATGGTGATGTAGTCCAGCTCCGCCAGAGAAGTGTCCTGGATAGGCCGCGGCTCGGCGGTGACGTACACCTCTTGCAAGGTGTCGAAGAACTCCTGCACCACGAGCTCGTCCGGCTCAACACAGTTCCGGTCAAGGCCATGCGCGTTAAAGAGCGACATCATGGCAATGATCTCATTCCGGTGAGAGTTGTTGCTCAGTGGGATCACTCCTGCTGGCAGCTTGAAAATGGGCTCCTTGTCGACCTTGCCGACCTTTGCAGCAGCCCTGGCAAGCTTGCCGGACCGCTCGACCTCTCCCTCGTCGTCAACCTCAAGCTGGAAAATCCGTTGGCAAATGTGGGCATGCCTCAGCACCGTCAGGTTGTTGTCGAGGTTGGGGCGGAGCCTCGTGATGTCGACGGCATTCACAAAGAGCCAAGCCGGCCTCCCCTTGTCGTGCAGAGGGGCAATCCGGTGGCGGACGAAGTCCGCCCCAATCATCTTAAGGGTGAGCCCGGCCTGGGTGAGCCGAAGAATCCTGGTGGTGGCGATCGTGAGCTTCGCGTCGTTAGCATCGACGTCGCCCCAATCGCCCCCACGGCCGGAGGTTTCTCGCGAACCTCACAGAATGCTGGCAGGTACTCCTTCTCAATCCAGCACCATCGGCCCCGCCATTCTTCCCACCTCTCCTCTGTGGCACCGTCCGGGTATGCTCCCTTGTCCCTCGGGATCCAGGCGACGCACCCAGCGATGGCGCCCCCTTTTTGGATCCGAGGGGAGAAGTAATGGCGGAAGAGCGCCGTACTTGGGTGCACCTCGACGAAGCCCTCGCGGAGATGTGCGAAGAGGGCCATACACGCCACGGCATTCGGGGTGAAATCCAAGAGGCAGAAGCCGTAGGTGTGCATGATATCCTTGAAGAAATCAGAGAAGGGGGACAGAGCCCGCAGGAGAAATAGTCAACAATGAAGGGGTACCGATTTGGGGAAGGCCTGGCGCTGGCAGGGACGACATGAGTGGCTGGGTGCCCCGTCTTCTCTCCCCCCGTCTTCACCCCCCATAGGTCCTTGAACATCTCCCGGAGCTCGGGCACACCAACCGTCGAGGGGAAGTAGGCGGACTACGCCCGTCGCGCCACCAGCTCGCTCTCCGGCTGCTCCGACACCCCGGTGTCCTTTGCCGCTCCCTTGCTCTTGCTAGACTTGGGCGCCATGGCGGCTGTGAGAAGCGAGAAAGCAGGGGATGGCAGGAGCACGGCGGCGGTGGACGAAGGCAGAGAGGCTCGAGAAGAAGGAAGAAAGGGGGCGGCGATTTTGAGATTGGAGGAAGGCGCAAGGGGGGGGGGGTAAAGTGAGCAGTGCGCCCGTGGTTATTCCTTTTTATGGGGAAGGCGCGGGCCGCCGCCTTTCCCATTAACTGCGATACGATGCATGCCTGTGGACGCTGTCCCACGCATGCCTCCCAGGTCACGTGCGCGCGCACCACCCCTCGTCGCGCGTTCGATGCGGGTCGTGGAGAAGCGCAGCGAATGGAACAGTTACCTTAGTAAAATCCACCCCAACTGCCCGCGCACCGTTCTCGGCCAGGCCCAACAACGTGCTGCACTTATATGTGGCCCAGGCCCAGGGGCTCCCGTCGGTGTACAAAAGTAGGGGCTCTCCTTTTGAACTCTTTACTTGTGCACGGGCAATCAGAGCCTCCCGCCACGGACACACATAACAGGGCAGGAAAGGGAAGCCGGAGAGAGGCCGAAGGCTCAAGACAAACAAAGCAACGACAAGGACCAAGGATGTCGGTGTTCTGGGAACGGGGGTCCCCAGACTTGCCTGCCTGCGGCCTGCGGCGTGGCTCGAGCGGAGGCCTAGTGCAGCCCAGCTTCATCAGCTCAAGCTCAAGACCCTTGCGAGGGGCCAAGCCTCGTGGGGCGGACGATAGGAAGCTTCCTCAGGAGCAGCCTCATCAGGCGGGCTCGCGAGGAGGCGAAGAGACCAAGGCAGGGTACCTCACGAGATGCCCGTGACGCAAGCCATGACGATCGAGACCAGGCGGGGCGGCCTGCGCAGTGTCCTTGTTTCCCCTTCGGTGCAAAGGGGGCAAGCACAGGCCAAGGCATTAGGCAAAGGTTACCGTTTCGGTGCAACAAGACCAATACCAGTAGAGCGGCAGGATGGAGGTCACCGTGGAGCCCAGGACGGCGTCACCGTCAGAGTCTTTGGGAGTCAAAGACCAACTTTAGTCAGGATAAGTGTACTAGATGTTCCTGTTCAAAATGGCCAATTGTTGGCGCCCTCCCCGCTCGTTATTTGGGAAGAGGCCCGGGGCCTCCCTCTATAAATAGAGCTAGCCACCACAGAGGGAGAGGATCCAGATTTCGGGTAGGCTAGAGAGAGAGGCGACTGAACTCACCCAAGCAGTTCATCGCACCAGCTCAAGAACAGCCCCTCATGAGGCTGTTCTCCCTTTGTATTGTTCATCATCAGCCCCGGAGGCAATGCACCACACCACACACTAGAGTAGGGTATTACACCACAATGGTGGCCTGAACCAGTATAAACCTCGTGTCCCTTGTGTGTTCTTCTTTCTAGCCTAGATTCCCTGCGAGGCTTCGAAACGTGAGTTGGTAGGGGAAAGATCTTCGTGCGCACCCTAGAGTTCGAACCTCAAGGGTCTGCCGGAACCCGAAATCCGACATTTGGCGCGCCAGGTAGGGTTGCACCGAAATCCCTCTTCCACCGCCTGCCCTCACACCGCGGCAGGTGTGGTCAGCAGTAAGAGCCTCAAGCCATGCGACGGCCACAGTGCCGCACACCCAACGGGAACAGGCAAACTCAAGGGCCGCGCTCACAGTAGCCCAAGAGCTACTACGGTGCAAGCTGCTGGAGGGCGGCCGTGAGATGTTGTTACAGAGAGTGGCCCAGCTCCTGGACGCCGCCACCTTGGGAGCGCCTCCTTTCTGCGTCCATCTGCCACCTCATATCCAGGGTTGGCCGTATGGCGTCCCCATACTCGCCAACGCAACTCCGAGCAGACTCCAGGGCCTACTCAACGCCAACCCGGCCGGCAGCACCGGGCGACAAGTTGCGCCGGCCCCATCTCCGGCCGGCGAAGGAGTGCACGCCGCGACCTTTGGCCTCGGCGGGCCACCACGCCACCACCCCCAAGACAGTGCTCCAGGCCGGACCGCGTGGCGTATGGGGCACTACGGCGAGGCCCACGAGGCGGTGGCCCCAGAAGCTTATGTGCCCCACATGGTGGTTCAAGAGTGCACACTGGAAGAAGACCATGGCTCATTCCTCGGGCCAGGCTGGGGCGAGGAGGCGCCAGAAGCTGAGCTCTTTCAGGAACCCCAAGAGAGCCTTGACAACCGTGCTGGTGGCAACAACTATCGGGTAACGCTAATTCCTCAGGAGCGAGCTTATGCTAACCATGGGTCGCAGGAGGTATAGGTCGCCGTAGCATATGGCTGCCCCAATGCTCCAGCCTCCTACACCTCAGAAGAAGGGCACCGGGGGCTGCAGGAGAGGGGACGAGATCCGGGTTCGCCCCCTCGGTGCTCAGAGCAAGGCGTTCTCAAGAGGTAGGCCCTCTGTCAGGGAGGTGCCTCAGGGCCTGCCCCCGGCAGAGGACCCGTGGTCATCGGGGGAACCGCTGGCAACCGCTCTACCCCATTGGCGTCGTCCTTGGTCTCCGGTTGCCGTCAATGGTAGTAGAGTGTGGCGCAAGGCGGGGCCCTCGTCTGGCGATATGAAGCAAGGCCGGTACGTGTGAATAAGTGCCAGTGCCTGTGAAGCTCGCCGCCCGTGACACTCTCACGTAATAATGAGTGGGGTTGTACACGCCTCTGAGTCTCTAGAGAGCCGCCCTCGGGCCTCGAGGTCTCCCGCCCACGCCTAGTGGCAGCACTTAGCTTCGCGCTGGTGAGAAGACGTCGAAGACTAGACTAGGTGCCGGAACGCGTCTTTTTGCCTTTTGCCTTTTCCTCTATTGTCAAGGTTCTTCGATTCGAATTTAAGTTGGATTTGAGCTTGAGACTTGCGTGTGTTTGGGGAAGGGGTGTTTAGTCTCGTTCGAGCAATCTCTCGTGTTCTAGTTTCGGCTTTGCATCCAAAGTTAGCGTCAGCTACCTCCCCTCGCGAGCCCCTCATGAGCCGGGCTGGGCCAAGCATGTCTACAATCCAGACCGCTGTCACCGCACCCTCTTTGGAGGTTCTCATCGTAGGATCAATGGATTCACCCAGAAGACACCTGAGGCGCTGCGGCTCCCACAGGCCCGCTCAGGACCTGCCAGGGTCAAAAGGTAAACAAGTCAGCTGACCCATCGCTGAGCCAGTAGCCCGACATAAGCTCACACGCGGCATTATGCTTACAAGGATACTGATCGCAAACATTTACATGAGGGGCTCCCCCTCCCAAAATGCTCTTACAATCTTTAGGGCCGAGCCCGAACCTTCTTCATGCCGGCTAAACAACGGCGACATGCGATCAGTCGGACATATCACTCACTGCGTCATCCGGGGCGCCTCCGGAGGCGTCGCTGGCGTCACTGACATCATCACCACCACCGCCACCACCTCTATCAACGCCAGGCTCGTCCACAACGCCACCTTCATCGGCGGCCACGATCACGCCGTCGTCATCAGATGTGAAGGCCTTGACGAGGGCGTCCACGTTGTCTTCCACCCATTGCGCCAGGTCGCCCCGAATGGCTACGTACCGGTGCGATGGCGGCGTCGAAATCGAAGTGGGGATCTCTGTCCTGGAGATAGCTGAAGACACGGGAGAAGGCATGCCCAAGCAAGGCTCGGCTCCTCTCCTCGACAAGACAACGGGCCCTGTCAGAGCGGGTCTCCAGCTGTGTCAACACATCCGTGAAGAATTGGAGGTTGCCAGCGTAGTTGATCACGCGAGGCTCAGCAACAGCCGCCTCGCAAATGTAGCCCAGGGCCGCATTGACCCTTTCCCTGAGCGTCTGGAGCATGGGGGCAAGCTCATGTTCCAGTGTCTGCCGGTGATGGATCTCATCCTCATTCCGCCGCGCGATGGCCTCGGCGCCATCAACCCTCTGTTGGAGAAGAAGCAGCTCAGCGCAGGAAGAGGCCAGCTCCGCTTGTGCTGCGCTGAGGGCGGCTGCGGAGGAGTCCACACTCCGCATCACTTCAGCCAGCTTGGCCCTGAGGGCCGCGGTCCTACCCTCAGCTTCAGCCCTGATCAGCTCCAACCTCAGTTCGTATTCGCGCTCAAGACCCAAGCAAGCTCCCGCCACGCAGCGGTCGACCTCTTCTTGGACTCAAGCTTCCAGCGCGGCGACGTCATCCTCCGCCTGAGTCACCAAGCGCTCCCTCGTCTCAAACCGTTTAAGGTCAAGGTTGCGCTCGGCGGCCTCCAGCGTCAGCGCCTCCTCGCGCTTCAGGAGCAACGCCCGGTCGACGGAAGCCCCCTTCAGCGACACAACGGCCGCCTGGCGTAGTTCCACTTGCCGCTCCAGAGGGTTGCTCCAGGCTTGGAGCTCCCACGTGCTCTCCTCCGAATCCTTGCACCGTCGGTCTGCTTCCCCTGCCTCCTCGACCGCTTGGGAGCAGGCCTCCCGTGAGGCCGCCAGCGATGCTTCAGCCTTCGTGTTATCAAGGTCACGCTGGTGACGCACAAGGGCGACGGCTACCTTCAGCTTGCGCCTCTCCTCAGCGAGGCGCAGGTCTTCGGCCTCAAGGCGCGAATCCTCGCCAGCAAGCTCCACGCCGATCCGGCTCACCGCATCCGCCGCCCCTTGGAGGAACTCTCGACGAAGGGCGCGATGCTCCTGAGAGCGCCTGAGCTCGCCTTCCGCGTCACACTTTGCCACTGGTGTATGCGAAGGGCCCTGAGGCGGCATGCCCCCTCCCAGCGCGGGACTGGGGGCTGGTGCCCCAGCAATCGCCGGACGGACCTCCCCAGGAATACGGCCTGGCACCGGTCCGCCCCCAGAGGAGGAACTCAAGACTGACTTCAGCCAGCCACCATCCACGATCAGGGAAGGAGCATGGGGCAAGCTAGATATGCCCTAGGAGAGCTCGTGAAGGGAGGATAGGAGGCACGCAGGCTCGAGGTGCCCAGCGGGACGGACCACTTCTCCGACCGGCCCAGCGGTGGGGCCGCTGCTCGAGCTCGGTGCGCCCAGGGTCAGCAGTGAAGACAAAGCTTGGGGGATGGCTCCTTGGCCATCTCTGCGAATTCGGCGGGAAGGGCCCTAAAAGGCCGCGATCAGCTGCAAGAACAGTGAGGTAAAGGAGCAGAGAGAGAAGAGGACTTACTCGTCCATGGCAAAGTACTTCCTGCACTTCAACAGGCGGCAAGGGCGATCGTCGCCACCCAAGGCCTCCTTCCTCTTGCGGAGGGCCTCGAAGTCTACGCGGAACCGGCCTAAGCACTCGGCACAAGGGTCGGCCTGTGGCATGGAGGAGGCAACAAGGTGATCAGCACAGAGGGAACTGGCCTGGGAGATGCCGCCAGGTGCCGCCACACGAGGGACGGCCAGGGTCTTGAAAGCCCCAGCCTCAGGAGTCGTAGGCCGCAACTCCACGACTGCCACTGCTCCTGGACGGGCTCTGGGGGATGCCGCCTTCAGGCCTCCGCGCGGCGTCAGCATCTCGACATCGGCCCCCTCAGCTCCCGGCGGTTTTCGTCTCCTCGCTCCATCGCCTGAGGCAGGACCACCGTGGGCGACCGGAAGAGCAACCACAACAACTGGGTTCTCGCGGGGTCCCGTGAGGCCAACCGGACGCAGCCCCCACTCGTCAAAGCCGGGCATCTGCCTCACAAAATCGGCCCTGCCCGAGCAAAGATACAAGAGGGCAGCATTGTGTCAAAGGCTGCTTGGGGAAGGATTGCCAGTCAGGACCCTGAGCACCGTGCTCAGCACTTCAGGCGCCAGATCCTCCTCCTGGAGCCGCATGCGGTCTTTGTGCCCCGCAAAGGCCCACATCCGACGGGAGTGGTGCTGGAGAGGAGCAATGCTACGTTGGAGGAACTCCTTCACCACCTTGGGCGCCGTCACGTCGAGTGCCCTCAAACTCTCGAAGCGGCGCCAGACGAAAGCGAGCCGGGGGCTCATGAGCGTCTCATGATCCCTGTCTGAGTTGGGAACAGCGGGCGAGGTCGGGTGCAAGAGCAGGGGGCTGGGCACTCCGACATCCACATACAGCCACCGCTCTCTGAACCTGGCCTCAGGAGGAGGAACGCTAAAATCGATCCCCAAAGCAGCCGTCTCTGGCACGGCACGGAAGCTCACACACCCCAAGCATTGAGTGGGGTCGCTCAGGCGCAAAGAGAAGAAGTGGCGCGGGAGGGTAACGGAAGGAGGAATGCCCACCATTGCCTCACAAACAAAGGCGAAAACAGCCAGGAGGCTATGGACTCAGGCCCCAAGTGCGTCATGTGGATCTGATAATGGGAGAGCACCGCATTAAAGAAAGCGGAAAAGGGGGGAACCAGACCCGCCGACAGTGCATCAGCGAAGAACTGGACCTCCATGACGACCCTATCAAAGGAGGCATGGGACGCAGGCCAGACCGTGGTCCTGCCGCACTCGTTGAAGATGGAGGCAAGAGCACAACGGACCTTGCCCAAGGCTTCGGGTTTGAGTATGATTGACTGATCAACGGCAGGGGCCGCCGCCAGAGACGAGCGGGGCGAAGGCGCGGACTTCTTCCCCCTTTCCTTCTTCGATGGCGCCATGGTGATGGAAAGGGGGCAGAGTTCAAGCTGGATTGGAGGCGGAGGTTGGAGCACGAGGAAGAAGGAAGGGCAGGGAGCGCGCGAGCGGCGAAAGGGGAACAACTGTGTGCACCCACGGGTCCGTCTAGCCGGGCGCGTAATGAGGCATCATGGGGAAGCGGAGACGCCCACGTCCAATCAATCGCCACGCGGCGCCCAAGGCCGCAGGCTATTGGGGCCCGCGGCACTTTGCACTTGCCCCTTTGCTTCTCTGCTAAGACAAGTCTGGGCACGCCTTGGGCCCGGGGGCTACTGTCGGCGTTCTGGGAATGGGGTCCCTAGACTTTCCTGCCTGCGGCCTACGGCGTGGCTCGAGCGGACGCCCAGTGCAGCCCAGCTTCATGAACTCAAACTCAAGACCCTCACGAGGGGCCAAGCCTCGCGGGGCGGACGACAGGAAGCTTCATCAGGAGTAGCCTCATCAGGCGGGCCCGCAAGGAGGCGGAGAGGTCAAGGCAGGGTACCTCGCAAGGTGCCCGTGATGCAAGCCATGACGATCGAGACCAGGCGTGCGCCAGGCAGGCGCCGGCCTGTGCAGTGTCCTTGTTTCCCCTTCGGTGCAAAGGGGGCAAGCACAGGCCAAGGCATGAGGCAAAGGTTACCATTTCGGTGCAACAGGACCAAGACCAGCAGAGCGGCAGGATGGAGGTCACCGTGGAGCCCAGGACGCCGTCACCATTAGAGTCTTTGGCAGTCGAAGACCAACTTTAGTCAGGATAAGTGTACTAGATTTTCCCCTTCAAAATGGCCAATTGTTGGCGCCCTTCCTGCTCGTTATTTGGGAAGAGGCCCGGGGCCTCCCTCTATAAATAGAGCTATCCACCACAGAGGGAGAGGATCCAGATTTCGGGTAGACTAGAGAGAGAGAGAGGCGACTGAACTCACCCAAGCTGTTCATCGCACCAGCTCAAGAACACCCCTCGCGAGGCTGTTCTCCCTTTGTATTGTTCATCATCAGCCCCAGAGGCAATGCACCACACCACACACTGGAGTAGGGTATTACACCACAATGGTGGCCTGAACCAGTATAAAACTCGTGTCCCTTGTGTATTCTTCTTTCTAGCCAAGATTCCTTGCGAGGCTTCGAGACGTGAGTTGGTAGGGGAAACATCTTCGTGCGCACACCAGAGTTTGAACCTCAAGGGTCTGCCGGAACCCGAAATCCTACAAAGGCCACAAAGATCAGATGGACGAAGCGGCTTTCCTCGGCAAGGACCCTTGCCGGGGCAGCCTCCGCAGCCCTGGCAAGACCCTTGCCGGGGCAGCTCGCCCCCACCAGCCGAGCGAGCCACCTTAGAGCCCACCAATGCTAAACAAACACGTTGGGACAGGGCCCGGGAGGCACCTCCATGGTGACATGTAGATCTTTGTGAAGACAAAGAATAAACAAGATAAAATGAGGATAGGAAGGCAACCATCCTCATCGAAGAAACCCACAAGACCCCCGGCAAGATCCTTGCCGCGGACTCTAGCGCGCCACGGCAAGACGCTTGCCGAGCCACCCGACAAGACCCTCGCCAAGCGCGCCAACAGGGCCACTGTCAGGCCCACGCCAGCCAAGACTCCGCCGCCGTTCGCATGGAGCTACCGACCCAACCAGCTAGGCAGGCACCTGCGTGGCAACATGCAGCCCTTCGTGGAGGCTCCACGACCACGCCACCTCAGCTGCCTGCCTGCCTACATGGCACTGCATGCATCGCTGTCTAGGGCGCGTGTCGAAGCAAGGAGGAGCGGCGACGGACGGGACGGGCCTCACCCCCATCCCCGATAAAGCAAAGGGACACCTAAGCCTCGCATTGAATGTGCTTTGTCCTGTCATACTAGCGATAAGCTCACTGCACTGTAACACTTTCCACCTCCTGTGTGCCACTGTGGCAGCCCCTTTCGCCTATAAAAGAATGCCCATGGCGCACAGAAGAGGGATCTTGCTCTTTCGAACCTAGAAGCACCGAGAGCTAGTTCAAGAGCTCAAAAACACTAAATAAGCCACCAAAGTAGAATCGTAGGGTTTTCGCATCTTTGTGGCCTGAACCTGGGTAAATCTCCTTTGTGCTGTCTGCTAGTCCCGCTCTTCTCACGATCCCCGCGCCCCGCAACCATAGTAGGGATTCTAGTGATCCCATAGGTGTCATTTCCCACCATGAAACGACTCTCCCATGCTTCTCGCGACTCCGGAGACGAGCGATGATAGCTATGAGCCCCCGAGCTCACGCCACGCTCGGAGCAATGCAGCTGCATCAGGCCGCCGGCGCGGCTGATCTGGATGGGGTTGGCGTCGGCCACTCACGGCCCATTGTTGATGATGGCATCGGCCGTGGAGGCGCGTGTAGTTAGGGCTCCTTAGGATTAGGACCTTTTGTTCCCTGCGAGGAATCAAGGAAATACCCTGTGGGGGCATATAAAGCGTCTACAATGTCTTTGTCTATATTATCCTTATTATGAAGTGGCGCAAATGCCTGTCCTATCTCGGCCCGGTTCCCCCTTTCTAACCTCGCGATGACTCGTTGTTCTACGCCGACAGGTCTAGGTCCCCAGGCAGGCTTCAGCCGTCGCTGGTATGCTAGGTCGCAATGCCGTGGTCAAGCCAGGAGGTGAGCGGCCTGAGGTCCAGTAAGAGCCCCTGAGGTGCGATGCTCAGGAGGTCCCCTTTAGCACTCAAGCAGCCGCCGAAAGGTGAGAAAGGAAGGCAACGTCGCCGTCACAGAGCCGCAGTGAGTGGAGGTCGGACGCCGCAACAATTATCTATGCTAGGAGAGGGACTTATCTCGAAAGCCTGGAGTCGTTCCTTCGCGAGGTGCCGGACTTGCGCGTCGGTAGCTGGGATGTAGCTGGGTCAGGCCTTCGCAAGTTTCTCCTCCCTTCCCCGCGTTCTCCTTCATGCTCTACGTCCTTAGGTCCCTGCCCTCGAGCGAGCTCAGCCGCCGCTGGTATGCCAGGTCGCGATGCCATGGACAAGGCCAGGGGGTGAAGGCTGGAGAGCCAGTAAGAGCTCCTGAGTCGCGATGCACAGGAGCCCCCCTTTTAATGCGCGGGTGGATCGTACGGGTGAGAGAGAGAGAGAGAGAGAGAGATCTCGCGACGCCTCCCACATCATTCCTCAGGTAGTCCCTGTAAGTCAACACGAGAGAAGCAAGAGTTGCCATTTCGATCGCCGGCCGGCCATTGGTTGCTCCGAGTGGGTGATGAGGGCACTAAGGGCCTGGTGAGGTGACGCTTGCAGGGCTACCGCGGGCCAGAGCTCGACCACTCAGATTTGTCGACGTTGCAGGGACGGACCCATGCACAAGCGCCGTGCTGGAGCGAGCGGCTCCAAAGGTAGGTGTCAATTGAGCAGGCGAGTTAATCATGAAGAACAGGTTAGCTTAGATAAATGCAGGAAGGGTACATGCCACTGGGTCAGGCCCGAGCAGCTTGGGGATGATGCAGCCCAAGGGGCGCCCCCAGCAAGGTGAGCTAAAGACATAAGCAAAAGGGATACATGCCGCAGGGACAGACCCACGCGACCCGGGAATAATTCAGCCCTGAGGGAGCTCCCAGCTGAAATCAAACTCGAGAGATGTCACCTGATACAATTGTAGAGCTGGTGTTGGGGTAGCTAATGATGTGCGGTGAAGAAGCCGATCCTCACGAGCCACTGGGGTCCTGAGCCTCGGAGGCTCTGGGGTTCCGGGCGGTTCCTCGAGGACCATCTCCATTTTTGCCAGGACCGCGTGGTGCCTGGCGTCATGAGCTTTCAGAATGCTCCGCATAAGGCGCTGGTGAGCAGCAGCCGCGTTTGGCAGGCCGAAAGGCATGCAAACGTAGCTGTGTGATGGACCCTCGCAGCGTCACATGCGCGAAGGCCAGAAACGCTCCTGATACGTGACTTGGTTGAGCCCTGGGTAGTCGAAGCAGACGCGCAACCCGTCATCCTCGCCTTGATGGAGAGCTACACCGGGCAGGCAGCAATTGCCGCGCATGACTCTTGATTCCTGCAGCTCCTGAGTGACCTTGGTGATGAACTCCTGAGGGTTGGGCCCTCCTTGCCCCATGCCTTCCTAAGGGAAACGTGCCATGAAGCATGCCTCCAAGTGGTGCCCAAGCGCCTCCCTCGTGATCTTGGAAAAGTTGGAGGCCCTCCAGGAGAGAGCCCCCAAGCCTTGCCCGAGGAGGGCGTCGGGCGCGCCTTCCTATGCGATGGAGGGTGGCGCCCCTTGGACGGGCGTAGATCCTGATGCGGAGCCTCCGGAGATGCATATCTCCTGAGGCCTTGAGCTGGGTGATGTATTCTTCTTCCTGGGAACCGCCTCGGGAGGGTTCCCGCTCTTACTGTCTGGGTCCTCAACTGATGCATCTTGAAAGGCACGCTCGAGAGAGCACACCGCATCCTTCTCTTCGCAGGGGACTGTGATGATTCCGCCGCTTCCCGGCATCTTGAGGACATTGTAACCATGGTGAGTCACTGCCATGAACTTGACACTACTAGGAAAAGGGTTATAGATGATATGGCCACTAATGGCGCACCAGACATGTGGTGCGCCACTAATATATAGCAGTGTCGCACCATGTGCTGGTGCGCCATTAGTGTGAAAGACACTAATGGCGCACCAGACACATGGTGCGCCACTAGTAACAAATTTTTTTATTTATTTTTCCAAAATTACCAATGGTGCACCAGGGCACAGTGCGCCATTACTAGTTTTAACTAGTAATGGCGCACCAGCCACATAGTGCGCCACTACTATTTTTTTATTATTTTTTTGCAAAACTACTAATGGCGCACCAGGGCATAGTGCGCCACTACTATTTTTTTATTATTTTTTTGCAAAACTACTAATGGTGCAAAACTAGTAATGCCGCACTTTGCCCCGGTGCGCCATTAGTATATTTATTATTATTATTTTTTGCAAAACTACTAATGGCACACCACCAGCAGGTGCGCCATTGGTTACTAATGGCGCATTTGTAGGTGGTGCACCATTAGTAACCTGGGAGCAGCTAGATATTTTTGACAGCCACACCTACCCACTCACTTTCCCCACTTCATTCTCTCCACCTCCTCCTCCAAGCTTGTCTCGGCTGCCTCCTCCTCCTCGCCTCATTTGCACCATAGATTCATCCATATTAAGTGGTTAAATTACCTTTTTTTGATAGGTAAGTAAGGGGGAAGCTATCTTTATGTTGTAGATCTACTTTTTTTCTCCCTCCAACAACGTGCACATGCACTTTTTATGGCCTAGCTAGATCTATGTATGTTTGTGGTGTTGCATATGTTTGTGGTGTTGCATATATGTTTGTGTTTGCAGGTACAGGTATTTGAAATGCGATAGTTGCCAATATTTTGCCAGAATGTTGATTCATTTTCGTTTCGGCGAGAATTTTGGCACTATGCATTCTTTTTGGTCCTATTTTTAGGGAAAGTCATGCCAAATTTTTTCTTCATTCTAAAATATCGTTTTTCTCTACCCCGCAGGCGACCATGGTCTACACGATGACCGAAGGCATCGTGAATAGGTTTTTGAGCTCCGCAAAGGCCGAGATGCTTCAAAAGAATGAGACGGAGATAAGATGTCCGTGTCGAAGATACAAGCTGAAGAGCCTTATTGCGGACTCGGATTCTGGGCAGGTGCGGGACCATCTGCTCTTGCGTGGTTTCATGGATGGCTATCGGTGGCAAGGTGACGAAGATGACTATTAAGTCGTCCATGGGGGCTGGGCAAGAAATGAGGAAGGGCAGCAAGACAACAAACGTGGCTCGGGCGGGCGAGAAGACGAAGAATCTCCAGGACATGATCACGACGGTGATGCTGTACACAGTCATCTTGTAGAAGATGCAGGACATGATGATGAGGAAGATGCCGGAGCAGACGAAGGGCATGATCATGTAGATGAAGATGCCGGAGCAGACGATGATGGACCATCGATGGGCTGGGTGCAGGACCCTCATATTCAAGAGCTGCTTCTCAAGCAGACGGATAACGCAACAGGTGCCGCCCGAGAGAAAGCCAAGCTGGATCAACTGGAGATAGACATGGTTACTCCATTGTATGAAGGATGCAGGCCCGAGGATACCCGCCTGAAAGTAATGCTCATGGTTCTAGAGATGAAGGTAAAACACAAAATGACTGACGCATGCTTCGACGAGAACATGTCATTCTGGCACGAACGTCTTCCCAAGGGGAACAAGTGCCCGACCAGTTTCGAGGAGGCAAAGAAAATCATGTGTCCTCAGGATTTACCGCACGTGAAATACCATGTGTGCATGAACAATTGCATCATTTATCGGGACGAGCATGCGGAGTTGTAGGACCTTGAGAACAGGGGTCTAGAAGGGGGGTGATTAGACATTAAGTACAAATGTTGCAGTTTTTAACTTCTTTAAGTTTAAGTGGAGTTTAGGCACAAGTTTAACATTCACAATACATAACAAGCAAGCATGCAAAGAGTATATGAGCAGCGGAAAGTAAAGCATGCAACTTGCAAGAATGTAAAGGGAAGGGTTTGGAGGATTCAAACACAATTGGAGACACGGAAGTTTTTGGCGTCGTTCCGATAGGTGGTGCTATTGTACATCCACGTTAATGGAGACTTGAACCCACGAAGAGTAACGGTTGCACAAGTCCATGGAGGGCTCCACCCACGAAGGGTCCATGAAGAAGCAACCTTGTCTATCCCACCATGGCAGTCGCCCATGAAGGACTTGCCTCACTAGCGGCAGATCTTCACGAAGTAGGCGATCTCCTTGCCCTTACAAACTCCTTGGTTCAACTCCACAATCTTGTTGGAGGCTCCCAAGTGACACCTATCCAATCTAGGAGACACCACTCTCCAAGAAGTAACAAATGGTGCGTTGATGATGAACTCCTTGCTCTTGTGCTTCAAATGATAGTCTCCCCAACACTCAACTCTCTCTCATGGGATTTGGATCTGGTGGAAATAAGATTTGAGTGGAAAGCAACTTGGGGAAGGCTAGAGATCAAGATTCATATGGTAGGAATGGAATATCTTAGCCTCAACACATTAGTAGGTAGTTCTCTCTTACAAAATGTATGCTGGAAGTGTAGGTTCAGTCTGATGGCTCTCTCCACGAATGAAGAGGAGGTGGAGGGGTATATATAGCCTCCACATAAAATCTAACTATTACACACAACTTGCCAAACTCGGTGGGACCGAATCAACAAACTCGGTCGGACCGATTTAGCAAATCTAGTGACCGTTAGGATTTTCGGTGGGACCGATATGCAACTTAGTAGGACCGATATGGTTAGGGTTAGGGCATAACGTAATCTCGGTGAGACCGATTACACAAACTCGGTGAGACCGATTTTGGTAATTAGCTAACTAGAGAGTTGGTCAGGCAAACCCGGTTGGGCCGATTACACAAACTCGGTAGGACCGAATTTGATAATGAGTCAACCAGGAAGTTTGCATTGTAATCTCGGTAGTACCGATTGCTAAAACTCGGTGAGACCGATTTTGGTAATGGACATACACAGAGAGATTACAATCCCATCTCGGTGAGACCGAGATCCCTGTCGGTGAGACCGATTTGCCTAGGGTTTGTGGCAGTGGCTAAGACATCTGAACTCAGTGGTGACGGATAGAAAGAATCGGTATGGCCGAGTTTGACTTTAGGTTTAGGTCATATGTGTGGAAGTGGGAAAGTAGTTGAGGGTTTTGGAGCATATCACTAAGCACTTTGGAGCAAGAAACTCATTAAGCAACACCTCATCCCTTCTTGATAGTATTGGCTTTTCCTATAGACTCAATGTGATCTTGGATCACTAAAATCCAAAATGAAGAGTCTTGAGCTTGAAGCTTGAGCCAATCCTTTGTCCTTAGCATCTTGAAGGAGTTCCCACATCCTTTAGTCCATGCCACTCCATTGTTGAACTTATCTGAAACATACTAGATAAAAGTGTTAGTCCAACAAGAGATATGTTGACATTAATTACCAAAACCACCTTGGGAGCACTTGTGCTTTCAATCTCCCCCTTTTTGCTAATTGATGACAACATACATCAAAGCTTTAGATAAAGATATAAAGAATAGCAAGTAAAGCTTTGGAAAGACATGTAACAAGCATAGGCTCCCCCTACATGTATTCAATCATGTGAATATGGAATATAAAAGCATGTGAGAGCATAAATATGATAGAGCAGGCAATGTGTTACATGTATCTTGGCCATATGCATCAGAGCAAAGAAGATTGAAGAATATACCTCCATGCCCATGAGTCCTCCTTGCAAACAGTATGTACATCAGCAAGAATTCCTCATACACATGATTGTGATGCATATACTTACCTTGTAGTCTTGAGTTGGCTTAGGGTGGAATGAACCTGCGTAAACAAGGTTAGATAACACAGGTACATCTACTAGCCAGAGCAAACAGAAGAAACCACAAGAATACCAAAACTGGGAAGACATGTAGAGAGTGAGTACTAAGTACCACATTGGATTAGACATGTCCCCAAGAGTAAAGATATGCAATGAATTTAAATGATTTCTTTCCCTTAGATATCTTGCTCCCCCTGAATCTAGCATGGGATACTGGGAGAAGATAGGGAACAGAAAATCAGATCTGAAAGATATAAATGAACAGAGTTAATGCAAATAAGCACATATGAACATGTCTTTCCCCTCAAGAACACATGTGGCATCTCTCTTCTTGAACACCAAGCATCTGGGATCCTTGAGAAATACTTTCTACTTGAGTATTCTCTCCCCCTAGAGATCTTTTTCTCCCCCTCAGGAGGTGATCTCTCTAAGTGATAAGCTTTGATGTGATCTCTCTCTCCCCCTTTGACATCAATTTCCAAGAAGGGTCTTCTGGAATTTGTCGTGAATGGGTTTGGTCCTTGAGTCATAGCACAAAGCAATTATAAAAATGTGATGCTTGTAGAATACAAGATTCATTGAGTGGAGCTGGATCAGAAGAAACACAGAATAAGTGGCAAACTGTTTTTCCTGTTGTGAAATCAGTGGCACCGAGTGGTATGCTTCGGTTGTACCGAAAGGATCCGGTTGGACCGAAACCAACAAATTGGTGAAACCGAGTTCATCGAAGAGAAAACACTTGTCACCTTTGCTCACTAGACTAGTAAGATCTCACAAAGATTTACAAGGAATTTACTGAATGATATGCAATGAATTTGATGTAGAAAATGCAGAGCAAACGTTAAGAAATCTAGGTGAAGTTTTTTTTGAAAAGGGGAAACAAATATGCATGAGACAAATGCAAAAGCACAGAAAAGAACACAAGAGAACTTCATCTAGAGATGGTCGGCGACAAAGGTCACCTATGTTAGAGTATATTGACGTAGGAGTCAAGTGTGATCACTTGATCATAGGTCATACTCATCGTTTAAGCTCAAAATGGGGTTGCCATTTTACGTTTAAGCATCTTGATGTATTCACATCTTGTCGAGTTGCTTTAGCTCATGACTCGGAGTAAAGCTTCTCTAAGATGGAATAACATACCTTGGTTGGTGGTGTTGATCATGTAGTTGAACTTGTGTGGGTTGTTCAAGGTTGATGTAGCTCATCAAGTTTGGAGCACTACTAGGAATTTGATTCCATCTACCTACATGGGTTAGTTATTTCAAGGAAGAGCACTTGTTTATCCAAAAATGACAATCATGAAGCTCAACATAGAATTTGTCAAAGGATATGTTTGAACGGTTCCGTGCTTCCTTGTCTTCAACCACCATAGTGTAGAAACTTGGTGATGTAGAGATTGCTCAAGATGTGAGTAGATTACAATCTCATGGAATTTGATTCAACCAAGTACCTACATGGGTTAGATAACATGCAAGATCCAAATATATCCAAGACATAAGATTTTCATCATAAGAAAAATATCAAGGATTAGTCATAAGCTCATGTCTTACATGTATCCAATGGAGTTTCTACTCCAAGTTTGAAGCATCAATGATGTTCAATTCTCCTCTTAACCTGCAAAACACTTTATCATCAAGAGGTTTAGTGAATATTTCCGCTAATTGCTTTTCGGTGCGAACATGCTTAACATTAATGTCACCCTTAGCAACATGATCTCGAATGAAATGATGACGAACTTCAATATGCTTAGTTCGAGAATGTTGTACGGGATTATGACCAATTTTAATAGCACTTTCATTGTTACAAAGCAATGGAACATGTTTCACATATATCCCATAATCTATAAGAGTTTGGGTCATCCAAAGTAATTGAGCACAACATGAACCAGCGGCAATGTATTCCGCTTCGGCGATGGATAAGGATACCGAGTTTTGTTTCTTGGAAGACCAAGACACAAGACATCTACCAAGAAATTGACAAGTACCCGAAGTGGACTTTCTATCAACCTTGTCTCCGGCATAGTCCGTGTCGGAGTAGCCAACAAGATCGAAAGACACCCTCTTAGGATACCAAATGCCAAAATTTGGTGTATGGATTAATTATCTCACTATCTTTTCACGGCCTTAAGATGACATTCTTTAGGAGTAGCTTGATATCGTGCACACATGCACACACTTAGCATGATATCGGGACGTGAAGCACATAGATATAACAATGAACCAATCATAGAGCGATAAACCTTTTGATCAACCGGTTCACCATCTTTAGTCAAGTCAAGATGTCCACTAGTAGGCATGGGTGTAGACATACCTTTGCATTCTTACATATTGAACTTCTTGAATAAGTCATTGGTGTACTTTGTTTGAGAAACAAAAGTACCTTCCTTAGTTTGCTTGATTTGCATCCCAAGAAAGAATTTGAGTTCACTCATCATAGACATCTCAAACTTCTCCGACATTAGCTTCCCAAACTTTTCACTAAAATGAGGGTTAGTTGAACCAAATATAATATCATCAGCATAGATTTGGCACACAAATAGTTCTCCATTAACCCTTTTAGTAAAAATAGTAGAATCAATTTTCCCAATTTCAAAGCCTTTTTCAATAAGGAACTTGGTCAAGCATTTATACCACACTCTAGGAGCTTGTTTAAGACCATAAAGGGCTTTGTGAAGTTTGCAAACATGATTTGGTTTCTTAGGATTGACAAAGCCGGGAGGTTGCTTAACATAAACTTCCTCCTCTATTTCACCATTTAGAAAAGCACTTTTAATGTCCATTTGGTACAAGGTGATATTATGATGATTAGCATAGGCAAGTAAGATGCAAATGGACTCAAGTCTAGCAACGGGAGCGTAAGTCTCACCATAGTCCATACCTTCGACTTGTGTGTAGCCTTGGGCGACGAGATGTGCTTTGTTGCGAACTACTTGTCCATCTTCATATTGCTTGTTGCGAAACACCCATTTGGTACCGATGATGTTGTGGTTGTTGTCGGGCTTCTCAACCAATGTCCAAACTTGGTTCCTCTCAAAGTTGTGTAGCTCTTCATGCATAGCATTTATCCAATCCGGATCTTCCAATGCTTCTTCAACCTTCATAGGTTCAATGCTAGAGATGAAAGAATAGTTTTCACAAAAGTTAGCTAAACGAGTTTTAGAGCGAGTGATTCTCCAGGTTTGAATATCATTGTACATTTTGCTCGACGGGATGGTCTTTAGCAATTCTTGCTCGAACTCGTGAAAGCTTTTGCTTGGTTCTTGGTTGAACTTCTTCTTCATCTTGTTCTTCTTCTTGGCCTTCTTCATTGTTGGCGTTGTCGTTCTCTTGTCATGGTGGATAAGGAGGTTGTTGACGTTCATCTTGATGCACTTCCTCGTTTTCTTCATCTTGGTGTGCCCCACTTGTGGATGCTTCCGTATCAACTCTTGGTTCACCTTGTCGTGAAGTAGAAGCTTCTAGTTGGACGGACGAGGTACTCTCCTTCACCTCCATTGGACGGACCTTGCCAATAGACAAGTCTTGGATTGCTTCCGAAGGATCTTTGTCTCCTACATCAATTGGCAATTGCTCTACTTGCGAGCCGTTAGATTCATCAAACTTCACATCTACCGTCTCTTCAACCTTTCGGGTGAAATTGTTGTAGACACAGTAAGTGTGAGAGTTTGAGCCATAACCTAGTAGGAAACCTTCAGGAGACTTAGGAGGAATTTAGAACGACGATGCTTATCAAGAATGTAGCACTTTGAGCCGAATACTCGAAAGTATCCAACTTGGGGTTTGTTACCGGTGAGGAGCTCGTATGCCGTCTTCCCGAGTAGCTTGTGAAGATACAAGCAATTTGTTGCATGACAAGCTCTCTCAACCGCTTATGCCCAAAAGTGCTTCGGCGTCTTGTACTCATCAAGCATCGTTCTCGCCATTTGATGAGCGTCCGGTTCTTCCTCTCAACAACTCCATTTTGTTGAGGTGTGTACGTAGCCGAGAACTCGTGTGAAATCCCTTCTTCGTCAAGAAAGGTGTCCACGTTTGCGTTCTTGAAATCCGTTCGTTGTCGCTGTGAACCTTCTTGATCTTCACTTCAAATTGATTTTGGGCCTTCCTAGCGAAGTTTTTGAAGATCTTTTGGACCTGCGGTTTGTCATCGAGAAAGAACACCCACGTAAATCTTGAAAATTCATCAACTATAACTAGACCAAAAGAATTTCCACCGAGACTCTTGTAAGAGTTGGGACCAAAAAGATCCATATGAAGTAGCTCGAGTGGCCTCCTTGTGGTCATGATGTTCTTCACAGGATGCCTTCCTCCAACCTGTTTCCCTGCTTGACAAGCACTGCAAAGTCTATCCTTATCAAATATGACATCGTTAACACCAAGGATATGATTCCCTTTAATAAGCTTGTCAAGGTTTCTCATCCCAACGTGACCTAGTCGTCTATGCCATAACCAACCTTTTGAGGATTTAGCCATGAAGCAAGTTTTAGGTTGAGACTTTTTAGTGAAATCAACAATGTATAGATCACCTCTACGTACACCGGTAAAGACCATTTTATGATTGTCTCGACGAAACACTTGGCAATCTACTTCAGTAAATAGGACATTGAAACCAAAATCAGCAAGTCTAGATACTGAAAGTAAGTTGTAGCCAAGAGATTCAACGAGCATGACATTTTGTATGGAGCTATCATGTGATATGGCCACCTTACCGAGGCCAACCACCTTACCCTTTGAGTTTTCACTGAAAGTGACATACTTTCGACGACTATCATTTTCAGCAAGCTCACGAAACATGTCTTTATCTCCGGTCGTTTGATCGGTACATCCACTATCAAGAACCCATTCCTTTCCTCCTGACATATATCCCCGAAGATTTGCCATAAGACCAAAGTGTCTCATTGCATCATAGTATCCATGTTCAACATCGTCATGTGGTGGATCAAATCCTAGAGAGGGTGATTCATTAGAGTGAGTTTGACAATGATCTTGCTTATGAACTTTTATAGCTTCGGAAATAATATCACTAATAATTCCAACATCTCCTTTGGCACGCATAAGGTTTGTAAGCTCAAACAAACAATCACCAAACATAGGATCACTAGTATTCATCTTACTCAAAGCAATAGACTTATGGAGAATTTCATCTAGATTTTTCAAGGAATAATTTGGAAAGCGTTCCTCAACAAATTTCCATATGGTGTAGGCACACTTAAGAGTAGGCAAACATCCAATCAAGTTTCTAGGCAAGCCTCTAATGATAAGTTCGGCAGTTCCAAGATTCCTAATCATGTCAATTGACTCATCAAGGGTAGGATGCATAGGATCAACATGAGGTGCACAAGGACTAGCAATGTACTTGTTCAAATGATATTGATTGAAAATTACAAGCATCTCATTTTTCCACTCATGAAAATACTCTCCATCAAGAATAGGCGCTCTATGTCTAAGACTCCCCAAAGTAGACTCATCCATCTTCCTCCAATGGTGATTAAACCAAGGAAATGGAGACCAATGCTCTGATACCACTTGTAGGACCTTGAGAAGAGGTGTCTAGAGGGGGGGGGTTGATTAGACACTAAGTACAAAAGTTGCAGATTTTAACTTCTTTAAGTTTAAGTGGAGTTTAGGCACAAGTTTAACATTCACAATACATGACAAGCAAGCATGCAAAGAGTATATGAGCAGCGGAAAGTAAAGCATGCAACTTGCAAGAATGTAAAGGGAAGGGTTTGGAGGATCCAAACGCAATTGGAGACAGGGATGTTTTTGGTGTGGTTCCGATAGGTGGTGCTATCGTACATCCACGTTGATGGAAACTTCAACCCACGAAGGGTAACGGTTGTGCGAGTCCACGGAGGGCTCCACCCACGAAGGGTCCACGAAGAAGCAACCTTGTCTATCCCACCATGGCTGTCGCCCACGAAGGACTTGCCTCACTAGCGGTAGATCTTCACGAAGGCGATCTCCTGGCCCTTACAAACTCCTTGGTTCAACTCCACAATCTTGTCGGAGGCTCCCAAGTGACACCTAGCCAATCTAGGAGACACCACTCTCCAAGAAGTAACAAATGGTGCGTTGATGATGAACTCCTTGCTCTTTTGCTTCAAATGATAGTCTCCCCAACACTCAACTCTCTCTCATGGTATTTGGATCTGGTGGG
The DNA here is from genome assembly GCF_018294505.1 of Triticum aestivum. Classification (NCBI taxonomy): domain Eukaryota; kingdom Viridiplantae; phylum Streptophyta; class Magnoliopsida; order Poales; family Poaceae; genus Triticum; species Triticum aestivum. Next base: position 636,748,815 of record NC_057810.1, read on the forward strand.
AAGAAGATTTGAGTGTAAAGCAACTTGGGGAAGGCTAGAGATCAAGATTCATATGGTAGGAATAGAATATATTGGCCTCAACACATGAGTAGGTAGTTCTCTCTCAGAAAAAGTATGCTGGAAGTGTAGGTTCAGTCTGATGGCTCTCTCCACGAATGAAGAGGAGGTGGAGGGGTATATATAGCCTCCGCACAAAATCTAACTGTTACACACAACTTGCCAAACTCGGTGGGACCGAATCAACAAGCTCGGTCGGACCGATTTAGCAAATCTAGTGACCGTTAGGATTTTCGGTGGGACCGATATGCAACTCGGTAGGACCGATATGGTTAGGGTAAGGGCATAACGTAATCTCGGTGAGACCGATTACACAAACTCGGTGAGACCGATTTTGGTAATTAGCTAACCAGAGAGTTGGTCAGGCAAACTCGGGTGGGCTGATTACACAAACTCGGTAGGACCGAATTTGGTAATGAGTCAACCAGGAAGTTTGCATTGTAATCTCGGTAGTACCGATTGCTCAAACTCGGTGAGACCGATTTTGGTAATGGACATACACAGAGAGATTACAATCCCATCTCGGTGAGTCCGAGATCCCTATCGGTGAGACCGATTTGCCTAGGGTTTGTGGCAGTGGTTAATACATCTGAACTCGGTGGCGCCGGATAGAAAGAATTGGTATGGCCGAGTTTGACTTTAGGTTTAGGTCATATGTGTGGAAGTGGGAAAGTAGTTGAGGGTTTTGGAGCATATCACTAAGCACTTTGGAGCAAGAAACTCATTAAGCAACACCTCATCCCTTCTTGATAGTATTGGCTTTTCCTATAGATTCAATATGATCTTGGATCACTAAAATGCAAAATGAAGAGTCTTGAGCTTGAAGCTTGAGCCAATCCTTTGTCCTTAGCATCTTGAAGGAGTTCCCACGTCCTTTAGTCCATGCCACTCCATTGTTGAACTTATCTGAAACATACTAGATAAAAGTGTTAGTCCAACAAGAGATATGTTGACATTAATTACCAAAACCACCTAGGGAGCACTTGTGCTTTTAGGTGTCTACCATATGTCCGGTGTGCGGCGTCACTCGATACAAGAAGAGGAAGAAAGCTCCTCGAAAAGTGGTGTGGTACTTTCCGATCACTCCTCGTCTGCAGCGGTATTTCGCGGACCCTAAGGTAGCAAAGCTCCTGCGTTGGCACGGTGATAGGGAGGAGAAGAAGCGAGAAGATGACCCAAATGATCCGGAGATAAATAAAAAAAGACAAGATGCTGAGTCACCCTAAGGATGGGAGCCAGTGGAAAGCATTGAATTTCGAACACCCAGAATTTGGGAAGGATCCAAGGAACATCGTGCTGAGAGCGAGCACCGATGGAGTCAATCCGTTTGGCAGCCAGAGAAGCACAGATAGCACCTGGCCTGTGTTTGTGTGGATGTACAACCTTCCCCCTGTTTGTGCATGAAGAGGAAGGACATTCACATGAGTATGCTAATTGAAGGGCCGAAACAACCAGGGAACGACATCAATCTGTATCCGGGGCTGCTGAAAGAGGAGCTAGACACGTTGTGGAAAACGCCAGCCAATACATGGGACGCCGCAGAGAAAGAATATTTCCCTATGAGAGCCGCACTGCTCACGATGGTGCATGACTATCTCGGTTACGGATATCTCGCAGGGCAGGTGGTCCGTGGATTTTCTGGATGCGTCAGGTGCATGGATGACACAATGTATCGCCAGCTAGATAGAGATCCCGGGTCTTCGAAAACGGTGTTCATGGGACATCGAAGGTGGCTTCGCGACGATGAACCGTGGAGGAAACGCAAGGATCTGTTTGATGGTGAAACCAAACCCCGAAGACGCCCGCGTACGAGGAGCGGCGAGGAAATAGACAAGCTGTTGAAAAATTGGAAAGATTGCCCACTACCGGGAAAGAAGCAAAAGGCGCCATAGCCGGGAAAGAATCGAAAGGCGCCAGAGCCGCTGCTGAAGGTATGGAAAACGAGGTATGTTTTCTGGGACTTGCCGTATTGGAAGATCCACTGTGTGCTTCACAGCCTTGATGTCATGCATATCACATAGAACGTGTGCGAGAGTCTGCTTGGTTCCCTGCTCAACATGCCAGAGAAGACCAAAGATGGGCAGAAAGCAAGGGCAGACTTGAAATCAATGGGCATCAGGGAGGAGCTTCACGCTAATGATGATTATGATGATGATGATGAGGCGAAGCAGGACACAGAAAGTCGTCGCAAAGGCAAAAAGGCCAAGAAGACCGGAAATGACTACCCTATCGCGTGCTTCACTCTAAGTCAGGAGGAGATCATTCAGTTTTTCACCTGCCTCGTAGGAGTAAAACTTCCTTACGGTTACGCGGGGAAGATAAGTAGATACCTAGACCCAGTGAAGCAGAAGTTCAGCGGGATGAAGTCTCACGACTGTCACGTGCTGATGATGCAGATACTTCCAGTTGCAATCCATGGGATCATGGACGCGCACGTCCGTGAAACGCTATTTGGCCTATGCAACTTTTTTGACATCATCTCTTGGAAGTCGGTTGGCGTGAGGCAACTTAGAGGGCTACATGAAGAGATCGTGGTGATACTATGCGAGCTTGATATGTACTTTCCGCCTGCATTCTTCGATGTTATGGTGCATCTGCTGGTCCATATCATGGAGGATATCATCCAACTCGGGCCGACGTTCCTACACAGCATGATGTCGTTCGAAAGGATGAATGGTGTCATCAAAGGATACGTTCGGAACATGTCACGTCCAGAGGGAAGCATAGCCAAGGGCTTTCTGACCGAAGAGTGCATCTCCTACTGCACGAATTATCTAGGTATCGAGAACCATGTTGGTCTGCCCATCAATAGGCACCTCGGCAGGCTGGCTGGATGGGGTCACCGTGAGGGTCGCCGCGAAATGCATGTCGACTTCGAGGGTCGACTAGCTGACTTTGAAAGAGAAAACCTAGTCGCACTACAACACATAGACGTGGTCGATCCTTGGGTGGTAGAGCACAAAACCTTTATTGAGAAGATGTACAATGACCGAGGCCAACAGAGGATGGACTAAGATATAATCAAAGAGCACAAAACATGTTTCACGCGTTGGTTCAAGCAGAAGCTTCTGTCGTACCCTTTACATGAGGATTCTTTCGCGGAAGAACAACTCATATTCGCCTTGTCAGAGGGAGCCGAGCACAAGCTGATGACGTATGAGGCGTACGATATCAACGGCTACACATTCTACACAGAAGACAAGGACATGAAGAGCGATGGTTATCAGAACTCCGGGGTAACGATGGAATCCTACACCGGTAACGACAAAGGACAGATACTACTGAAGGATCGAGGAGATCTGGGAGCTGAGCTATGCTGGAGAGAAGGTCCCGATGTTCCGTGTCAGATGGGCCAAGAGCGTCATAAAAGAAGACCGGTATTTCACCACCATGGTTATACCCGAAGCCAAATCCAAGACCGCGGGCGCAAACGTCACCGCGAAAAATGAGCCATGGGTACTGGCTTCCCAAGTGGACCAATGCTTCTTCATTACCGACCCGCCAAAGCCCAGACGTGTTGTCGTGAGGAGAGGCAAAAGGAAGATCATCGGAATGGATGGAGTTGCCAATGAGCAAGACTTCGACAAGTACGGTGACCCAAAGATGGAACATGATGACGATGATGAAGTATCGGCATACACCACAAGAAGAAGCAGGACCACCCTACCTAAAGGACGTCCGTTCAAGAGAAGAACTCCATTTACAAAAAATGAGGGCAAGAAGATTATGAACAGATAGCTAGCTAAGATCGATTGTATTTAAATTGTAGCCTTCATTTCTCGATTGTATTTCATGGACACTTTTTGAACTCATGAGTATTTTTAAATTTCATGGCCACTTTTTGAATTCATGAATATTTTTTCTAATTTGATGATATTTTTGCATATTCAATATGAAAAAATATTGAATATTCATGAGGACACTCGATCTCGATCCGCCTCCATCTCGATCTCGATCCCCCTCCATCGCGATCGCTATCCCGGCCCCCTCCATCTCGATCTCGATCCCCGCTCCACCGCCACCGCCGACCCCCTGCACCCTCCCCGGACCGCTCCACCGCCACCGAGCACCCCCCGCACCCTCCCTCGCTCCACCGCCGTCGACGACCCACGACACCCTCCCTCGCTCCACCGCCGCCGCAAACCCCCCGCGCCCTCTCCCCGGCCCGCTCCACCGCCGCCGAGCACCCCCAGCACCCTCCCCGCTCCACGGCCGCCGCCGATCCCCCGCACCCTCCCAGTAATGTTTTACCAATTCACAAATGAATGCAACTAAAAATCCAAAAAAACAAATTTGATTATATTTTCAAGTAACAGATTTGATGATATTTTCAAATAAAAAATTTGATGATATTTTTTCATATTCATAAATATTTTCAAATAACAAATTTGATGATATTTTTTTAAAAATTACTACTATTTTTATAAAAATATATTACTATTTCATATTCATATTCATTTTCTAAATAATAATAATAATAATAAACATACTAATGGCGCACCAGTCGGGTGGTGCGCCATTGCTACCTAAAAAAAGATTTCTAATGCCGCACCGCTCGGGGGTCCGCCATTGCTATAAAAAACATACTTATGGCGCACCGCTAGGGGGTGCGCCATTAGTAATCTTCCCCCCTAACTCTAATTCGCTCGACACCTTCGTCCCTCCCTCTCGCCAGATCCACTTCCTCCCACTGCCCCGACCCACGCAGCCGCCGCCCCTACATGCGTCGTCGCCCCCGCGCCCCCCACCACTGCAGCTCCGCCATCGCCGACGCCTCCGCCACCTTCTCGTCGCCGTCAGCCTCCCTGGGTCGGACCCTGCCCTGCCCCCCATCGCCGTCGACGACAGCCCCTGCCCTCCATCTCCGTCGCCAACCCCAGTCAGCCCCTGCCCTGCCCCCATCGCCGTCGCTGACAGCCTTCCCTTTAACAAGGAGGCGCTGACGCCCCATCTCTTGTCTCGCTCGCAGGCACCGAAGAAGGAGAAGGCCCCGGCAGCATCGTCGAAGCCGGCCAAGTCCGGCGGTGGCAAGCAGAAGAAGAAGTAGTGGAGCCAGGGAAAGCAAAAGGAGGTGACCAAGTACAAGCAGATCACACCCTCCGTCCTCTCCGAGCGCCTCAGGGTAACGCCCGCTCGCCATCCCCCCTCCTACGGATCTCTTCTTTCTTCTTGCTTTCTTTCTTCCCGTGAGAATCGAGATCTCAGGATGGTAGGATATGTATGCGTGTGATGCACCATGGCTCTTGGTGAAGTTCTTTGATGTTCCCAATTTTGGGGTCAGTCGGTAGTAATCTGAACAAGAGCATGAACATACTACTATATATGATTGTGTTATGAATTGATTGCATGTCCTATTGGATGCCGGTTTTGGCTGCCCCATCTGTGCTGTTAGTTTTTGTGCAGTGTGATGCTTAGTTTAGTGCATCCTCAGGTTTTGCTCGGTGTGCCAATTGCATAGTGTCATAGAAATTGCACAATCTGATTTTGACATATGCAATATACCCATGTTTACCGTTGATTCGTAGAGTTAACCGTTGATTCATGGAGGTATGTGGTTGGTCGTTGCTGTTGAATGCTTCAGTAACTTGTCGCCACATTTTGCTGTGCCCTCATCCCTTATTATTAGGTTGCAACTGTAGTATTGTGGAACGAAACATATGTTTTCAGATTAGAACTATTGATGTGTGCATGGCACGTTTAGCAATTCCCCCTTGCATGTATGTCTACGCTTCCTATTTGTTATCTCACTCAATTTAATAAACCTAGCTCTTCTGGTATGTTCCTTCACTACTAGGGAAAGGCTAGCAGCAGCGCGGGTTTTAGATGTATCAGTAGCGCGGGGACATGCACTACTAATAAGGCGCTACAGCTAACGCATAGCAGTAGCGCGTGCACACCGGCGCTACTGCTACACAAGTGTAGCAGCAACGCGGTTAGAGGAAGCTCGCTACTGCTAGTAGCGCTATCGCGCTTTGCCTGGACGCGCTACTTCTATTGAGGCGCTGGTGCTAACTTTTATACACTCACTACTGCTAATTTAAGTAGTTTTTTTGGCATATTTGTTTTGTATTTGAACAGGCTTTGTAGAAGAATCTTTAGCACATAGAAATGTCATCATGGTACACATACAAATGCCTGCGAGACCACAAATGTAATCATAGCATGTACATACAAATAGTCTCATCATAATCGTCATCCAACACAAAGTGATATCTTGTCATCATCTCGAAAATAGCGATACATGCAAGTCTCGAATACTTGCAACTACAACAACGTCATCCATCTAAACAAAGTTATACGCAAGAAATGCTATCACTATGAGTGAGAGCGGAACTATGAAGTACATGAGGTGGCGGTTACGAGTCTCTCTCGCGCTAGCGTGAACCTCAAGTAACTAGCTTCTCCTTCTTGTCTGCTTTTGAAGCCTTTATGGCTGGCGCCCGTGAACCCATTCACTTGCGCCTGACACTCATGCCACTCGTTGTACACCCCCGGAACCTTCCCTTTGTACACGACATAGCATTTCCATCTCGCCATCAAGAAACTAGGTACCTGTTAGAGATGCATGTTAATGAAGAGGATGTACAATCATATATATGCAACAAAATATACTAGAGAGACACCGAAAAAGAAAGGGTTAGCAACTAGATGCAACATATACAGTATGCAAATTAATTAACTAGAGGTACGTAGGTCATCGTACGCAAACTAACAAAGTAGCGTTACGCAAGTTTGGCAGGGACCATGGACATCACAAAGTTTCGTTGCTACAAAAAGTATACAAGTTCAACCGACACATATCATCATCATTGGCATCATAAATCACTAGAAGTTCCATCCCTCCATATCATCAAGGACGAACCCTAGCTTCTTGAACGGCGTGAGGTCTAGACATTGCATTCCTATGCGAGTTCGGACGTCAGCTCGCGATATAGGGCCATGGTGGAACATCCCCTTCTCATCGACGACTTCTTTCATGATGATCGTCGCAATGTCACTTTGGATGCGAAAGAAGTCATCTCTAAGTTTATAATTCGCTTCTCCATGAGATTCTAGCCACTTGTGAATATGATCATTGAGGGAGTCCCGGACTAGGGGGTGTCCGGATAGCTGAACTATCATCATCGGCTGGACTCCAAGACTATGAAGATACAAGATTGAAGACTTCGTCCCGTGTCCGGATGGGACTTTCCTTGGCGTGGAAGGCAAGCTTGGCGATACGGATATGTAGATTTCCTACCTTTGTAACCGACACTGTGTAACCCTAGCCCTCTCCGGTGTCTATATAAACCGGATGGCCTTAGTCCATAGGACGAACAACAATCATACCATAGGCTAGCTTCTAGGGTTTAGCCTCCTTGATCTCGTGGTAGATCTACTCTTGTAACCCACATCATCAATATTAATCAAGCATGACGTAGGGTTTTACCTCCATCAAGAGGGCCCGAACCTGGGTAAAAACATCGTGTCCCTCGTCTCCTGTTACCATCCGCCTAGACGCACAGTTTGGGACCCCCTACCCGAGATCCGCCGGTTTTGACACCGACATTTGTGCTTTCATTGAGAGTTCCTCTATGTCATCACCGATAGGCTCAATGGCTTCTTCGATCATCAACAACGATGCAGTCTAGGGTGAGACCTTCCTCCCCGGACAGATCTTCATATTCGGTGGCTTCGCACTGCGGGCCAATTCGCTTGGCCAGCTGGAGCAGATCGAAGGCTACGCCCCTGGCTGTTAGGTCAGATTTGGAAGTTTGAACTTCACGGGTGACATCCGCGGGGACTTGATCCTCGACGGATTCGAGCCACAGCCGAGTGTGCCGTACTGTCACGATGGGCATGATTTAGCTCTGCCGCCGGACAGTACCCTGGAGGCCGCACTCGAACCCGCTCCGATCTTCGACTCGGAGCCGGCTGCGCAGACCAAGGATGGATGGCTAGACACCGCCTCTGGGGCTGCAACCTTAACGGTGATAGAGCCGAACACCGATCTTGTCCCCCATGAAGCTCGTGACTCCGAGGTGCCGGACTCCTTGCCGGACTCCGGACCTCCCGCGCCCCCTCTAGTCGAATCCGATTGGGCGCCGATCATGGAGTTCACCGCGGCGGACATCTTTCAACACTCACCTTTTGGCGACATCTTGAGCTCGCTAAAGTACCTCTCGTTATCAGGAGAGGCCTGGCCAGACTGCGGCCAGGACGGTTGGGATGCGGATGATGAAGAAATTCAGAGCCCACCCACCACCCACTTGGTAGCCACTGTCGAGGATCTAACCGAGATGCTAGATTACGACTCTGAGGACATCGACGGTATGGACGACGATGCCGGAGACGACCAAGAACCAGCGCCCACCGGGCACTGGAAAGCCACCTCTTCATACGACATATACATGGTGGATATCCCAAAGGATGGGAACGGTGAAGGAATAGCGGAGGATGATCCCTCCAAGAAACAGCCCAAGCGCCAGCGTCAGCGGCGCCGCTCTAAATCCCGCCATAGCAAGAATGAGGATTCCGGCACCGGAGATAATAATACACCGGATAGCGCCAAAGACAAGCCACTCCAGCAAGATCCAGCATAGGAGGAGGGGGACGCCAGCCCTCATGAGAGAGCGGCCAAAGAAGAGGTAGAGGACTTTATGCCTCCCTCCGGAGACGAGGCAAGCCTCGACGACGACGAATTCGTCGTGCCTGAGGATCCCGTCGAACAGGAGCGTTTCAAACGAAGGCTTATGGCCACAGCAACAACCTCAACAAAAATTCTGGCAGTCCGGATATCAAGGACCGTAGTGGCAGGTCGCGTCGCAACAAAAACAAACGCCGCATTAACGGCGATAACAGTGAGGATATGGCAGTCAATGCCAGATTCAAAGGCTCTAAACCCGGTCAACGAAAAAAGCCATTCAAAAGAACAACTCAGGGTCTGTCCAATTTGGACCGAATTCTCGACTGCTTGTGCCAGATACATGGCACCCCTGAAAAGCCAGCTAACCACACCAATAGGGACAATTGAGTGTTCAAGCAGGCAGGCAAGTTAATTGCCGAAAACAGCGACAAGGGGCTACATAGCGACGACGAGGAAGAGACCCGACCGCCGAACAATAGAGGATAGAAGGGTTTCCCCCACAGGTGCGGACGGTGAACATGATATATGCCACGCACAAACCCAAAGGGAGCGGAAGCGTGCACTCAGGGATGTATACGCGATGGAGACAGTTGACCCGAAGTTCAATCCATGGTCCTCTTGCCCGATCACCTTTGACCGAAGGGACCACCCCACCAGCATTCGCCATGGTGGGTTCGCCGCATTGGTTCTAGACCCAATCGTCAATGGATTTCATCTCACCAGAGTCCTGTTGGACGGCGGTAGCAGCCTAAACCTGCTTTATCAGGACTCGGTGCAGAAATTGGGCATAGACCCCTCAAGGATTAAACCTCCCAAGACGACCTTTAAAGGCGTCATACCAGGTGTAGAAGCCAATTGTACAGGCTCAGTTACACTGGAAGTGGTCTTCAGATCCCCGGATAACTTCCGAAGCGAGGAGTTAATCTTCGACATAGTCCCGTTCCGCAGCGGCTATCATGCCTTGCTCGGACGTACCGCGTTCGCAAAGTTCAACGCGGTGCCGCACTACGCATACCTCAAGCTCAAGATGCCAGGCCCTAGAGGAGTCATCATGGTCAACAGAAACACTGAACGCTCCCTCCGAAAGGAGGAACATACAGCGGCTCTCGCGGCAGAAGTACAAAGCAGCCTTTTAAGGCAATTCTCGAGTCCGGCTGCCAAGCGGCCGGACACAGCTAAGCGTGCCTGGAGTAACCTACCACACGACCACCTGGCACGTCCCGAGCACGCATAGCAGTGCGGCCCCAACCCCAGCCCCTGTAAAACATTAAGACAGACCCTTCACGTAGTCCATTACGCTCTGAAGATACCATGGGCATGGGGCAAGGGGCTCGACCACGATAAGCCCAGACTGCGGCTCAACCGCACCAGGGGCTCTTAAGTGTGTTGTTTCTTCTTCTTTTCCTTTTATTTTTTACCTACAGGACTCCGTTCGTCAGAGGCCCTGTCCGGCAGCAGACATGCCGAACCCACGATGCAATAGCCAGGGAAGGAGAAAGGCTACAACGAAAATCCAGGTGGTCTCCATCATGAGCATTAAATCTGTTTTATGCATTATTACGTAGCCTACCCCTGGAGGGGGACATGTTAAACAGTCCCATCCCTTGCTTACCGCAACACTTGTATCATCCTGCACTTACAGCAGTTTTTATTGAATAAAGCAATGCAGCACATTTTTGCTTACAATTGCATTTCTTTCTCACACATATGTTCATCTGTGACATGTTGCATCCGTACGTTTTGGTACGGCTAAATACACCAGGGGCTTATGTTTCCTGCGTTATGGTGTGATAAGTCCGAACACTTTCACAAGTGCGGCACCCCGAACTTATAGCATTATATGCATCGGCTCCGAATCATGTTCTTGGGTCAATAGTTGGGTTTGCCCGGCTCCCATGTTTTGGTACCTTACGTTCCGTTTTATCGGCTAAGGTAGCACTGGGAGAACCACTGCGATTGCGCCCCAGTTGAGCTGGGTTAACGCCTCAGTGGAGAAAGCTAAAACTGACCGTTATGATGAGGCGAGAGCTGGTCGCTGTTCGAGAGGTTCTTTGCGAGTCCCTAAAGACTTATGCCGCTTCGAGCGAGGAGCCGGATTCTGTCCGGCCAAGGCGTGGATAGCGCCCCAAATTCGGCCTTCCGAAAACTAGGGGCTTCGCCGAAATTTAAAATTATAGAATTCTATGGCTAAGTGAGAGTGTTCAAGCATTATAAGTCCGGTTGCCTTGTTCGTTGTGTTGAGCGCCTCCCTCGATGGACCCAAATATGGGAACAAGAGTGCCCAAATTTATCCCGAACACCCCAGCACTCGTGGCATGGGGGCTGAAGCCGACGACTTGCCATCTCTCAGATTTGATAAACAGCCGCACAGAAGGTAATATTTTAAATTAACAAGTGTTGCTTCGCGCATATGAACTTAGTTTTCAGCGCACAGGATAACAAAACGCGAGTCTACTCAAAAACTTCTTCTTTGGAGCACTCACCCGCAATAATGCGGGCGCCCTTCAGCACACTCCTATAATACATCTCGGGCGTGCGATGCTCCTTGCCCTCTGGTGGGGGGTCCGTCACAAGCTTCTGGGCATCCATCTTGCCCCAGTGCACCTTTGCGCGGGCAAGGGCCCGACGCGCACCCTCGATACAGGCGGAGTGCTTGATAACTTCAACCCACGGGCACGCGTCCACCAGCCGCCGCACCAGGCCGAAGTAGCTCCCAGGTATAGCCTCCTTAGGCCACAGCCGAACTATGAGGCCCTTCATGGCCTGTTCGGCCGCCTTGTGGAGCTCGACCAGCTGCTTCAGCTGGTCGCTAAGGGGCACCGGATGTCCGGCCTCAGCATACTGAGACCAGAAGACCTTCTCCGTTGAGCTCCCCTCCTCGGCCCGGTAGAATGCGGCAGCATCGGACACGCTGCGAGGAAGATCTGCGAACGCTCCTGGAGAGCTCCGAATTCGGGTAAGCGACAGGTAATTAACACTCACATGCTTACTTTGCATGAAAAATGCCTTACCCGCTGCTATTTTCTTCACCGCCTCTATCTCCTGGAGGGCCTTGTAGGCTTCGGCCTTAGCGGCTTTGGCACTCTCAAGAGCCGTTGCAAGCTCAGACTCTCGAGTCTTCGAGTCACGCTCCAGGCTCTCATGTTTCCTCACGAGATCCTGGAGCTCTTGCTGTACCTCCACCACCCGCGCCTCCTGTTTCTCTCGCTCGGTGCGCTCCGCAGCCGCATTGCGTTCGGCCGCGGCCACCGCCTCCTTCAGGGTCGCCACCTCGTTAGTGGCCCCTGCAATACCCCAGTTATCCTTGTCATTTTTCTTGCAACCAAATCCTTTTCTGTAAGGTACAATTTTCATAAGGTATTACTCACCTTCTTTTTCCTCGAGCTGCTTCTTGGCATGGCCGAGCTCGTTCTCGGACCGCTCGAGGTTTTCCTTCAAAGTATTGACCTCCGCAGTCAGTGCGGCAGAGGTCAGCAGCACAGCCTGCAATCCCATATTGACATATTTTCATGACTCCTGCGTTTATCTTTCTAAAGATCCTCAGTCCGGCTTTTCTTTCCGAACACCGAACCGAGCATCAGGGGCTACTGTCTATGCGGTACCATTTTACATATATTGAAATTCTTACCTCAAAGCCTGTTAGAAGGCTGCTGCAGGCTTCGGTCAGCCCGCTCTTGGCGAGCTGAACCTTCTGAATCACCGCACTCATAACAGTGCGGTGTTCCTCTTTGATGGAGGCGCCGTTGAGCGCCTCCAGCAAATTATCCGGCACCTCCGGTTGGACGGAGGCAGCCGGCGTCGCGGTCTTGCCCTTCTTACGAAGGGGTCGCCCGCCGGACTCCGGAGCCACTATGGGTTCCGGGGCTGAGTCCGGTGCAAAGTCCGGGAGGTTGTCCTGCGACACCTCCGGGGCCCTCTCCTCCTGGTGGGTCCCTTCCTGGGATCCCACCTCGGCATCGTCCGCATCACGGGGGGTGGAGGCAGTCGGAAGAGAATCCATATCCGACGCCCCTAAGGACCCGCTCGACGAAGTGGGGAGATCATCCTTAGGCGGACTGCAGGGTTGTATGCGGCATTAGAAAGACATAATGTGGCGGAAAACGAAAACCTTGAAGTTATTCGGGAGTCCGGATACTTACGATCTCGCCAGAGGCTTGGCCCTTGGAGGCCAGTCCTCGTCGTCGTCACTGGCGTTGGCGGAACAGTCCGGGGGAAGAGTTTTTCCCCTCTTGGACCCTTCGGCCTCCCTTGTTGGGGAGGCCTTCCTTTTCTTCCCTCCCCCCGCTGGGGGAGAGGCTTTCTTCTTCTCCTCCTCGCCTTGGTGGGAGGAGTCGGCCTCGGATTCATCGTCCGATAGCACCTGAAAACGGGAACTCTTCCGAGTCCCCGTGGCCTTCTTCTTGGCCTTCTTCTCCGGCACCACGTGGGGTGCCGGAGCCAGCAGCCCCGTTAGGCGGGCGTCAGCTGGGTCCTCTGGCAATGGGGCCGGACAGATAGCCTGTGCGGCCTTCTTCAGCCAGTCCTGTCAAAGGAAAGGGAGTTTAGATCCCGCATAGAGTCAAACTATGAATAACAAGCGTCCCGTAAAGGACAATATCACTTACCTCGTCAGCTGGACGCTGCGAGCTGAATCCGCGATCTTCGGTAGCGGATGCGGGAGCCTCGGCGCCCTTGAACAGCACCTTCCAGACCTCTTCGTACGTAGTGTCGAAGAGCCCATTCAAAGTCTGGTGCTGCGCCGGATCGAACTCCCACATATTGAAGCCCCGTCGTTGGCACGGGAGAATCTGGCGGATGAGCATGACCTGGACTACGTTGACAAGCTTGAGCTTCTTGTCCACCAGCTTTTGGACGCAGGCTTGGAGTCCGGTCAGCTCCTCCGAATCGCCCCAAATCCGGCCGCTCTCTTTCCAGGAGGTGAGCCGTGTGGGGATGCCGGATCTGAATTCGGGGGCCGCTGCCCATTCGGGATCACGCGGCTCGGTGATGTAGAACCACCCCGATTGCCACCCCTTGATGGTTTCCACAAAGGTGCCCTCCAGCCACGTAACGTGGGACATCCTGCCCACCATGGCGCCTCCGCACTCCGCTTGGCTGCCCTTCACAACCTTCGGCTTGACACTGAAGGTCTTGAGCCACAAGCCGAAGTGGGGCTGGATGCAGAGGAAGGCCTCGCACACGACGATAAACGCCGAGATGTTGAGAATAAAATTCGGGGCCAGATCATGGAAATCTAGGCCGTAGTAGAACATGAGCCCCCGGACAAAGGGATGAAGTGGGAAGCCCAGTCCGCGGAGGAAATGGGGAAGGAATACTACCCTCTCATGGGGCCTGGGGGTGGGGATGAGCTCTCCCTCGTCGGGGAGCCGATGCGCGATGTTGCTGGACAAGTATCCGGCGCTGCGCAGCTTCTGGATATGCCCCTCCATGACGGAGGAGGCCATCCACTTGCCTCCCGCTCCGGACATATTTGGAGAAGGTTGAGGTGAGATGTGCGGGCTTGGGCGCTAGAGCTCGAGTTCACAGACATGGATAAGCCAAGGAGGAAGAAGGCACAGGTAAAGAGGTTGGATCTTTATCCCCTTATATGGGCGGACAGAAACACGCGTCCCCACCGGCCTGGTAAAACTCGCTTATCTCCCAAGCGTCACAATCAATGGCGCGGTTGGGTTACCCACGTCCGTATTGATGGGAATCCCGGAATAGGGGGAACACGATCTCTGCTTCAACAGACGTGCCAAGGAAACCGCCTCGCTAAACGCGTTGAGGTGGAACAATAAAAACAATTTGAGTAAAGGATTGGAAGTGGTGTGGCGTCACGCCACAGGATACGTAAGCAGATTGATCTTGTGTAATATTATTCTCTCTACGGTGGTATGTGGAATTTATTTTTGCAGAGCCGGGCACTATCCTGGTGTTCACAATCTTCTATAAATTATTCGGGGGAGGAACCCGCCTTGCAATGCCAAAGATAGTATGCACGCCGGACTCGTCGTCATTGAAGCCTGGTTCAGGGGCTACTGAGGGAGTCCCGGACTAGGGGGTGTCCGGGTAGCCGAACTACCATCACCGGCCAGACTCCAAGACTATGAAGATACAAGATTGAAGACTTCGTCCCGTGTCCGGATGGGACTTTCCTTGGCGTGGAAGGCAAGCTTGGCGATATGGATATGTAGATCTCCTACCATTGTAACCGACTCTATGTAACCCTAGCCCTCTCCGGTGTCTATATAAACCGGATGGCTTTAGTCCATAGGACGAACAGCAATCATACCATAGGCTAGCTTCTAGGGTTTAGCCTCCTTGATCTCGTGGTAGATCTACTCTTGTAACCCACATCATCAATATTAATCAAGTAGGACGTAGGGTTTTACCTCCATCAAGAGGGCCTGAACCTGGGTAAAAACATCGTGTCCCTCGTCTCCTGTTACCATCCGCCTAGACGCACAGTTCGGGACCCCCTACCCGAGATCCGCCGGTTTTGACACCGACAATCATCATTTCTGATGTTAATGCGAAGCTTTTGGCGATGTGTGTTGAACTGAATCATTAGATGGACGATGTAGAATCCATCCTTCTTGCTTGGTTTTGGGACATGGATGCAGGAGAAGTTAGTTTTATGTGCGAAACCCATCTTCTTGTTCCTTTGTTTCCTGATCTGCACGTGGCCACCTCTAAAGCTGAAGCCTTGGAGAGCATCATCTAGAATACTCATTATGTGGGTGTAGTCCTTTTTCTCGTAGTCTCTGGAAGGGTCAAAATACACGGCGTGGGAGACTTGCGGGTAAAGAACGATAAGGACGGCGCGCCCGTTGCTGCAGGGAAAAGACACCTCAAATTATTCCCCATATGAGAGAGAAGGAATGATTGAAATGTACGAAAGGGTTGTCCGAAACTGACTTACTTTGGATGATAAGGCACGAGGACAATTTCCCGGTCCTTATTCTGTACCATGAAGTTTTGGAGGTACTCCCTAGCAGTTTCACGCTCAAAGTCGCCAAGACTCAAGAAAGACTCGTGCATGTAGTACGGATCCGCCACACAGATTTGCGAGACTTCTTCACTCTTCATGACGGAGCTCATATGTAGCGCAAAAAGGCGGACGATAGTAAAATCAAGCCGCCTTGTTAGAAACATCTCAAAGATATGGTCAAACCGCAGGAAGAACACCTCCGCGGGCCGTGTGTCGATGTAGCACTTCCCCTCAGGCACACGAGCCGCGTATGTCGGATATCCTGGATCCTTTGAGGCTAGAAGGCTTTTCTAAGTCGACAACACATGGTCGTGCAGTCTCCTGAGATCCCCTGATAGTGCCTCCAAAAGTTTCGGCAGTAGCATCGGCTCGCCCGTGAGATGGAACATGACCGCACCTTTCACGGGTACACGCTCTTCAGAATGCATCGTCTGGCTGCTATGTGATCTGGGTTGTTTGGAGGCAGTTACCTTCCCCGATCTCTTCCTCTCCTTTTTCTTGGGCACACCTTCCAGACCCTTCCTTCACCCCTGCCCCAGTGTTCCCGGACTAAGTACTGTACGACCCCCACGCCCGGCTAGTTGAGCCTGTGTTGAGGCGGCATCTTCAGGCGTGTCCTGTGAGGATTTCATGAAGAGAGACTTTTTGCAATCCATGGTACGACCCTGCTCGGGCATATCATCCATATCCTCATTAGCAAGCTGATAGCCCGATTCATCATATGGTTGACTCATCATATCTATGTCACAGTCATACGCATTTGTATTGATGTAATCCATAGGGTCGACCTCCGTCTCATCATCCATTCTCTGTTCTACAGGAGAAATTACATCAGCCAGTACTAGTGCACCCCCTTCATCATGTCATCCGCCATTCTCACCCGGCACTGTAGGAGCTGGTAATTGCGTAGGTGGGGTGGTGGTATCCGCACATGCTTGTTGATGTGTGGTAGTTATTGGTGTGCTCTTGGCCGGCTCCAGACGAATAAGATTCTTCGGCCATAGCAGCACCCAATTCTTGCAGCTTCCAATCCGCGGCGGGGTCTCGTCGTCCGCTCCCACATGCTGTACTGGAGGAGGCAAATCCTCGTGCCTCGATTTCACACTGGTCAAGCTAACCCTGAAGTGCCCAGCGGGGATCGGCTGGTTGTGGAACGTGCGTTGAGAGGGGTCCATTATCATCCCCTTTCCCACGTCCACCTTCTGGCCTTTTATCAAGTAGAGTATGGTGCACGGGGTTTCTTTCGCCTGCAAACACATATGTCTGTGGCGTAAAACAACCGAAAGGCAACAAAAATGGAATATTATCTATATATATGTTGGTGCGACATGTAATTACCGTGACGGCGGCGTCGAGCTCAGCTAAAGACGAAGGCCCACCTAGCGCGCCTGAGACTGAGGACGGGCTGCTATGAGCAGGAGCGGCTGCGAGAGGAGGCCCGGTTGCTTGAGCAAGTGATGGTGCGATGGTGTTGTTGTTCATGGAGTTGCTCGCGACAAAACTGGGCATCGGGAAATCATGTACCGTCTTGTATGGATTTTCCTTCGCCCAGTTGATGATAACTGGAACCAAGTTAGTAGAGAAATCATTTCTACATGCAATTACAGCTGCATTGACTGCCTGCTATAGCAACTCATATTTCTCCTTGGCTGCTTTTTTCGCGTCCTCGACTGCTTTTTTCTCGACCGCAAGCTTCACCTATGCGTCGATGTCCGCCTGACTAAACTTCTTTTTCTGCTTCTTGGCCTCCGAGCCGTCGTTGTAAAACACCTTCCACGTGGCGCCATCTCCAGCGCCGTGCACACGACCATATTGCGGCCGCTGGTCCAAAGGGAGTCCCTTAAGTTCGTTCATGGCCCGGTTCAGAGGGGTGTCCCACTTGGGCCTCATCGGAGAAGTAGGGCTTTCGGCTGCATGCCGGTGTTCGACATGTTTCCTCTGATTAAGTTTCCTCATTTATTTCTAAAAGTATGAATAAATGAGAAATGATATAAAAAGAAATCTATGTGCCAGCACTCGATATGCCAACTATGTAGCACAAATCATGCCTTTATTCACGGGAAATTTCGGCATGACCTTTGCTAAAAAATGGACATATCGAGCGCCTGAAATTCACCGGAACGGAAATGAATCAACATTCCGGCGTAACATAGGCCACTCGGATCATTTTCCAAACATGACATGTACAAAACATGACATATGCACATATCACATGTCCAGTTAAAATTTGCATATAAATTCAGCTAATTTTGAAACCTAGCTAAATTCATAACTAAATAGATAACCTAATTAACATAACCGAAGAACCCTAGCAGAGAGAGAGGGGGGGTTACAGAGGGTGCAGGGGTGAGGAGGCAGGCCCGACGACGGCCGGCAGGGGAGAGGAGGGAGGCGAGGGGCGAGGGGTCGGGGGCGAGCGCGCCAGGGTTAGGGGCGAGCGCCGGCGCCGGAGTCGGGGGCGAGGGCCAGCCGGGTCGGGGGCGAGCGCCGGGCTCAGGGTCGAGGGCCGGGACGGGGGCGAGCACAGGGGTCGGGGGCTAGCGCCGGCGCCAGCGGAGTCGGGGGCGAGCGCCGGGCCGGGTCGGGGGCGGCGGTGCGACGGGGGAGAGAGAGTGGGGATTTGGGGGGAAAAGGCGGGATGAAGCAGGACGAGTAAGAATTTTGGGTTAAGTGGACGTAGCAGTAGCGCATTATGTCAAAATGCGCTGCAACTAACATCAGTAGCTGTAGCGGTTTAGGCAAAATGCGCTACTACTAAATTCAGTAGTTGCAGCGGTTTATGCAAAACGCGCTGCTACTATCGTCGCTACTGCCAGTTTTCCTTTTTCTTTTCCTTTTTTTATCCCACTTTTATTTCCCGATGGCAGTGAACGAAGGGAGGGCGATATATATTGCATCATTTGATGGTTAATATGTATGCAAAATAGGAACATATATATTACACATCATTGGAACCATGCATAATAATGGCTAAGTGTGTAAACAAAATAGGAACATATATATATATATATATATTACACATCATTGGACCGATAACATATACGTTTCCTCAGTGCTGACATTTTTTGTTTTTGAGTCAGCTTCTTTCCCTTCTTGTTGGTCGAAGAATAATTGAGCCCCTCATTGTGACTTTTCCTTCTCCATGGAGTACGATTTTTCTTAGGTAATGTAGTATTGGTTCTTCTTTTGACGTATACTTCATCATCATCATCATCTTCCCTCATTGGGTTGCCGTACTGATCATAGTCTTCCTTGTTGGCGACTCCATCCATTCCAATGATGTTCCTTTTGCCTCTCCTCATGACAGCACGGCTGGGATTGCGCGGGTTAGTTATGAAGAAGCATTGGGTCACGTGCCTAGCATGTACCCATGGCTCATTTTTTGCGATAGCGTTCACGGTAGCGTTCTTGGCGTCGGGTATAGTCATGGTAGTGAACATCCCGCTTTCTCTTTCGACATTCTTAGCCCATCTGACACGGAACATCGTCGTGTTGTGCAGTCCAGAGTAGTCAAGCTCCCAGATCTCCTCGACCCTTCCATAAAATCGTTCAGTTGCGCCGTTGTCGCTGTCGGTCATGCATTCCATCATCACCCCTGAGTTCTGATCATCACTGTCCATATCTTTGGCCTCCGTGTAGAACGTGTATCCGTTGATATCATATGCCTAATAGGTTACGAGGTTGGGCGAGGGGCCATGTGCTAAGGCGTATATGAGCAATCCGTCCTTAGAGCCCTCCTCCAGGGGATTAGCAATAATATGCTCTTTGAACCAATGCAGGAAAGTGGAGTTGTGCTCTCTAGTAACTTCGGCGTCCGTCGTGCATACCCCCCGGTCACGATACTTCTTTGCGATAATTTCTTTGTGCAGTGCCACGAAAGGATCTACCTCGTCTAGGTGTTGTAGCACTACCAAGTTTGCTCTGTCAAAGTCGCTGCGTCGATCTAAGTATGCCACGTGCAGTTCCCTGCGACCGTTGCAGTGACCATCTCCTTCGAGCCTCCCATCGTGCTTGTTAACGGGCAAACCAACACTAACACCAGGCGGTTGGTCTGCGCCATATGGAAAATTCTCATAGAAAGAGATGCACTCTTGTGCCAAATAGCCCTGGACGATGCTTCCATCCGGACGGGACGTGTTACAAACGAATCCTTTGATGATCCCATTCATCCTCTCAAACGGCATCATGTTGTGCAGGAATGACGGCCCCAGGTCTATTATGTCATCCACAATATGGACACACAGATGCACCATCACGTCGAAGAACGCGGGCGGGAAGTACATCTCAAGCTCATTCAGTATCACAACGATCTCTTCCTGTAGCCTTTGGAGCTGCTTCACCCTGATCGACTTTTGAGAGATGACATCGAAAAAGTTGCAGAGACCAATAAGCGTGTCACGGACGTGCTTGTCCATTATCACTCTAAGGGAAACAGGTAGTATCTGCGTCATCATCACATGACAGTCACGAGACTTCATCCCGCTGAACCTTTTCTTGTCCGTGTCTAGATATCTGCTTATCTTGCCACAGTAATCGGAACTAACTTTGACTCCGGTAAGGCACTTAAAAAGGCATTGATCTCAGCCTGACTTAAGGTGAAGCAAGAAGGGGGCAAATAATCCTCTTTCTTTATTTTTTTGCCCTTCTTCTCCCATGCCTCTGTCTCCGTCTCTGTCTCGTCTGACATTTTACGGGGCGGTATGTGCTGATCTTCCCTGATTTTCAAATCTTGCAAATCTTTTCTTGCCTTCGGGCCATCCTTGGTCTTATCCGGCATGTTCATCAGTGTTGCGAGCAAGCTCTCAAGGCAATGAGGTGTATCGAGTTTGTGCCAGTACTCCAAGTCCCAGAACACAGACATCGTCTTCCATACCTTCAGCAGTGGCTCCGGCGCCTTTCTCATTGTCTTTCCCGGCGCGGGGCACTCCTTCCAGTTTTTCAACAGCTCATCGATTTCGGCACCCCTCCGCTTACGTGGAGGTCCTCGATGCTCAGCGTGACCATTCAATAGATCTCCACGGTTTCTCCATGGGCCGTCCTGTTCAAGCCATCTTCGATGCCCCATGTACACGATTTTCCCAGACCCGCCATCTTTCCTTGACATTAGCTGCTAAGACGTCGTATCATCCATGCACCGCGTGCATCCGCAATATCCATGGCACACCTGGCCTGCCACATATCCGTAACCGAGATGGTCCTGCACTGTCGTGATCAGCGCGGCTCTCATGTTGAAATACTCACCTTTGCTGGTGTCCCATGTCTTGGCTGGTGTTTTCCATAACGTGTCTAACTCCTCTTGAAGTAGCCCCGGATACAAATTAATATTATTTCCTGGTTGTTTCGGCCCTTGAATAAGCATGCTCGTGTGAATGTACTTCGATTTCATGCACAACCAGGGGGGAGGTTGTACATCCATACAAACACGGGCCATGTGCTATGGTTGGTGTTCTGGTTGCCAAACGGATTCATGCCATCGGTACATGCGCTGAGCACGATGTTCCTTGCATCACATTCAAAATACCGATAGAAGTTGTTCAACGCTCTCCACTGGCTTCCATCCTTCACGTGTCTCAGCTTTGGATCATCTCCATCGTCGGGCTTCTTCCTCTCCGCGTACCAGCACATTAGCTTAGCTTCCTTGGGATCTACGAAATACCTCTGGAGACGGGGAGTGATCGGTAAGTACCATACAACTTTCTGGGGACATTTCTTCCCAGCCTTCTTGTATTGAGAAGCATTGCACACCGGACAACTTTCTTTTTCCGCGTGCTCCTTCCGATAAATTATGCAATCGTTGATGCATGCATGGTATCTAACGTGTGGCAGATCAAGAGGGCACACGATCTTCTTGGCCTCATCAACACTAGTAGGACATAGATTACCCGCGGGAAGAACATCCTTTAGGTACTTGAGATGCTCATCGAGGCTAGTGTCGGTCCATTTGTTTTTAGCCTTCGTCTTTAGGAGTTGGAGCGTGAAACTCAAGCGGGTCACCTCAGGATTGCAACCATCATACAATGGAGTGTTCGAGTCTACCACCAGTTGCTCCAGCTTAGCCTCCTCTCTAGAAGCAGCTCTCTCAGTACTCGTCTCCTTGCGAAGCAATGCTTGAACATGAGGGTCCCGCACAATTGAACTTAGTACCGACGAACTCTACTGCGTGGAGTCCATGTCGTTCTCTCCGCCGCCATGTCCCGCCCCTTCTCCTCCGCCATGTCCGGCTCCTTCTCCGCCGCCATGTCCGGCCTCTTCCCCGCCGCCATTATCAATCATCTCTTCGTCATGCCCTGTGTCATCATTGCCTGCCCCGTCGGCATCCTCAACATCGTCATCCTCATCTTCAATTATCCACCGAGTATAGCCATCCATGAAACCAGTCATGAGCAGGTGCGCTTCGACACGACCATCGTCATGGAGGTCGAGCCAAACTATTCCTTTGCATTTTCGACACGGACATAAAACCTCTGTCCGGTTATTTTCTTTCATGTCCTGCACCGCCGACCGCAACCACCTGTCCACCATCGTTCCACTGACCATCGTCAACTCTGCATGGTAATAATAAAAAATTGATTATAAAAATGCATGCATGCATCAAAGTCATAAAAAAATTTGGCATGACCTTCCCTAAAAATAGGACATATATGGATCTAGAGTTTGCCCGGAATTCGCCGAAACAGAAATAAATCGATATTTCGGCAAAATATAGGCAACTCAAAAGCACAATTTGGCGGCGTCAACTCATGCCACACACACAATTTCCACAAACATATCACACACACATAAACATATTTCCATTTTGCAAAAGCATGAAATTTTCATCACCTCTATCTCGATCGAGATCGAGCACACGGTGGAGATGATGTTGTAGGGAGATCAAAAGTGCACAAAGCTCTTCTTGACAAAGATATATCTAGTTAGCTAGGGGGCAAATAGGTCACTTAACTAAATCCTACATCTACCTAGCTACCTAATTTGGGAGGAGAGAACTTCAACTAGTGGAGTGGGAAGGAAAAAGAGAAAGGAGATGCATTAATGGAGGTGGTGTAGTTAGGTAGGAGTAATGAAGAGAGAGAAAGGTGGATAGAAGAGAGAGAGTAATGGGGGAGAAGTATTGAGGAAGAAGAAGAGTGAGAGTGGGAGCATGTGGTGGAGGTAGGGGGAAGGGAAGAGAGGAGAGGGAGGTAGGGGGAAGGGAAAGAGAGGAGGGGGAGGGGAGGGACAGGTGGGGAAAGTTGGTGGGTTGGTGCGGGTTAGCAGTAGTGCGGGATCTAAAACGCGCTGCTGCTAAGTAATTAGCAGCAGCGCGCTTAGGGATACGGCGCTACTGCTAACTGGGACAAAAAAGTGTGGCAATTTGAAATTTAGCAGCAAGGATCTCAGAAAAAGCGCGCTACTACTACAACATTACCAGTAGCACGGTTCCCGCGACCGCGCTACTCCTAATTAGAGTTAGGTGAACACCACAGGGCGATATTTGTAGCAGCGCGTTTTACGCCGAGCACGCTACTGCTAAATCCTTATCAGCAGCGCGTTTCCATCACACGCGCTACTACTAGTTAGCAGCAGCGCTCCTTTTTTAGCCGCGCTGCTGCTAATATTCTGTGTATAGGCTTTTCCCTAGTAGTGATTTATGCACACGACAAACCCGATGATCTTACTCGGCCTGTGTTTATCTACCTGCAGATCAATGGGTCTCTGACAAGCAAATCATGTCCTCCGTCCTCTTCGAGCGCCTTAGGGTAACCTCCTCCCTCCCTCCGCCGGATCTCTTCTTCCTGCTTGCCTCCTTCCGTACTTCCTGTGAGAAACGAGATCTCCGGACGGTAGGATATGTGTGTGATGCATCATGGCTCCTGGTGAAGTGTTCTGCTCTAAGCAAGAACAAGATCTCTGTTTTGGGGTCACTCAGTCAAATTTTGGTTTGTGTGCCATGTTATAGCTAGGATGCGGAGTGAAGTGGTGATCATTCATGTATGGTGTCATAGATATGTCATAATCTGATTTGGACATGCGCAGTGCTAATGCCTGATGGTGTTTTATGGTGTTTTACGTGATTCAACATCACCATCGATTTTTAGGGTTTCAGATTATTAAATGTTGTTTGGTGACTCTGCTGAACAATTCAGAGAGCACTAGTCCATTCTTGGCTGTACACTTTAAATTTGTTACATACTTTCTTTGTATGTATGTTCATCTAGCTACACATGCATATATTGTTATGTTACGCAAATTGTATCATCTTGCCACTTAAGTCAGCCTTCCCTTTAAGCAGAGTGATGCCTTTCGATGTGACATAATAATGTTTGTTCCAAGAACATTCTGCTCTTAGTGTTCGTTTGTTTACAGAGATCCTGCTTATATATACTGCAGATGAGTCTTGTTGAAACCTTACATATGTTGGTTCCTGCTTATTTGCTCCAATGGCACAAACTTAAGCCGCTAGCATAAAAAGTGTTGCAGGCGACAGACAGTGAGGAGCTACTGTCAAAAAATTCAGTTAGGTACAGTTAGCATCATGTAAGAAAATGGCCATAATGTGCCCCGATAATGATGTATTTTGTCATAAAAATATATAGTGGACTGCCATGATAATGACATGCTGCTAGTAGTTACTTCCATGAGTTGTTTTATTGACATGGCACATTTGCAATGGAATTTTATATATCTTTAGCCACTCTTCATTAATAGCAAGTTAGTTTTGTTTATAGTTGAAAGTAAGTGCGTGGTTTAAAATTTTGATCTGATTATGGCGTCTAGAATTATGTCAGTTTTGTTTTGTAACTAGAAGACCAAAGTTTGTTACTCACCTGGGATCTTAACTGTTGGGGGGTAATATTGTAACTAGAAGACCATGTATTTTCAGAATTGAGCTAAAGATTTGGGGGTAGTAATTCTGATTTTAGAGCACCTTTGCTGGATGTATTTTACAGCAGCTGTTGTGTCGGGGGTTGGGTGCGACATATGCGAAAGGATGGCTTATCATGGTGGGAGCGAGTAGAACGTCGCCGGTGTCTGGAAGCGGGATAAGGCATAGACACGTAAGTTGTCGGACTTTACCCAGGTTGGGGGCTCTCCGTGGAGATAATAACCCTACTCCTGCTCTTCGGGGTCTCCGCATGATCACTAAGGCACTAGTGATACAAGGTGCTCCTTGAGCTATGCCTAGAGGTAGGAGAAGGCAAGGCTAGCTCTTCCCTGCCCTAGATAACTGGCTAGTTCTATCAGAGTTGGAACCGTTTGCACGGGTGACCTGGGGGGCTTATATAGGCCTGCCCCCAGGGGTACAATGGTAATTGGGTCGGCTGCTAGGGCCCATCTGTCAGTGTCTCCAGCCTCCGGCTTCTCCGCCCACTATTGGGGCCCGCCGCCTGGTTGACGGCTGCTTACTGTGGCCGTGCCGTCCATGACGTGGGCTTGGTCATCTTATTGTGGCTACAGTCCCGCCGGCTGACAGGAGGTTACTGTAGCCATGCTTGGTCTCATCAGGTTAACGGCGCGCTTGCCTCAGGACGAGGGACGGGCGCCTGCTGGAGGCCAGCCCCTCCCGCGCCCGACTGGCCAGGCGTACGCCGTCTTCTGGTAGGTCACTGCCCGGTGGGGCCTGCGGCTGGCAAGCCGTACCGACAGGCAGTCGTGGGGAACATGGTTCCTTCTGCTTGTGGCGACATCGGGGGAGACATGGCACAGTGCCCCACCGTGTGGAGATCTCCGCCTGTACGGAGCACTGTAGCCATGCATGTCCCGTGCGTCAGGGCAACGTGCTTCACTGTAGCCATGCTCCTGCTCGTACTCTCGATGGGGGGCTCGGCTGCACCGAAGCCGTGAGGTGGCTGCCTGCCAGATACCGCCCTCTCTGGAGGCCGCCCGGCAGGAGCCAGCCACTCGGAGCACCGTAGGCTTGGGTTGGCCGCCCTCTGGCAGCCGGCCGTTGAGCCAGCCGGATCCCAGAGGGCGGAGCTTCAGCTTGGGGTCCAGATAGACGAAGCTGGCCCAAAGTCTTGATAAATTCAGGAACTCGAGTGTGCCTACCTATGGCCCATTACTCCGACAGTAGTCCCCAAAGCCGATGAGGCATTGCGGTCGAGGGGCTGCGAAGTCTCAGCGGCTTCCCCCCTCACCGGGCTCTAGGGGGACGTCGGTCCGTCTTGCGGCCAGCCGACTGCTGAGGCTGGCCCCGTCTAGGCGGAACTTGCGTGGTTGGTTTCGAACCTCAAGGCGGGAAACATGTGGCGTGCCTTCTAAGCTTCCCGAGCCGCCACCCGCCGCAGACGCGCCATGTGGCGCTTGTCAGCCTGGTCAGCCTGCCACCCACACCCCCGACGGGACGTGACAATGGGCCAGCCCCGCCACTACCGTGCCTCGGCAACCGGGTGGATCCGCTGCGCCGAAGGGGATGGTTGCCATTCCCATGACCGTTTACGGCGTGGTGAATGTGTGCGATAAATGGGGGTCATGGGGTCGTGGGCTCAGTTAATCCCATGACCCACGTCCCGCCCCCTTGGCTTCGTAGCCCGAGGGCTATAAGTAGGGAGATGGGAGGGGTGCGGCAAAGCTCTCGCGCCCCCTCCCACTCTTCTTCTTCCTCTGCTTACTCCTCCACCGCCGCTGCTGCTGTTCTGCACTGCCGCAGTGCTGCCACCATCGCCCACCGCCGACGCACTTCTCGAGTAGGGGGTCCCAAACTGTGTGTCTAGGCGGATGGTAACAGGAGACGAGGGACATGATGTTTTTACCCAGGTTCGGGCCCTCTTCATGGAGGTAAAACCCTATGTCCTGCTTGATTAATATTGATGATGTGGGTCACAAGAGTAGATCTACCACGAGATCAAGGAGGCTAAACCCTAGAAGCTAGCCTATGGTATGATTGTTGTTCGTCCTATGGACTAAGGCCATCCGGTTTATATAGACACCGGAGAGGGCTAGGGTTACACAGAGTCGGTTACAAAGGTAGGAAATCTACATATCCGTATCGGCAAGCTTGCCTTCCACGCCAAGGAAAGTCCCATCCGGACACAGGACGAAGTCTTCAATCTTGTATCTTCATAGTCTTGGAGTCCAGCCGATGATGATAGTTCGGCTATCCGGACACCCCCTATTCTGGGACTCCCTCAGTAGCCCTTAACCAGGCTTCAATGACGACGAGTCCGGCGCGCATGTTGTCTTCGGCATTGCAAGGCGGGTTCCTCCTCCGAATAATTTATAGAAGATTGTGAACACCAGGATAGTGTCCGGCTCTGCAAAATAAATTCCACATACAACCGTAGAGAGAATAATATTACACAAGTTCAATCTGCTGACGTATTTTGTGGCGTAACATCACACCACTACCAAGCCTTCAAATTGTTTTTATTGTTCCATCTCATCGCATTTAGCGAGGCGGTTTCCTTGGCACATCTTGTTGAAGCAGTGATCGTGTTCCCCTTATTCCGGGATTCCCATCAATACGGACGTGGGTAACCCAACCACGCCATTGATTGCGTCGCTTGGGAGATATGCGAGTCTTATCAGGCCGGTGGGGACGCATGTTTCCGTCCGCCCATATAAGGGGATAAAGATCCAATCCTTTTACCTGCGCCTTCTTCCTCCTTGGCTTATCCATCTCCGCGAACTCAAGCTCTAGCTCCCAAGCCCGCACATCTCACCTCAACCTTCTCCAAATATGTCCGGAGCGGGAGGCAAGTGGATGGCCTCCTCCGTCACGGAGGGGCATATCCAGAAGTTGCGCAACGCCGGATACTTGTCCAACGACATCGCGCATCGGCTCCCCGACGAGGGAGGGCTCATCCCCACCCCCAGGCCCCATAAGAGGGTAGTATTCCTTCCCCATTTCCTCCACGAATTGGGCTTCCCACTTCATCCCTTTGTCCGGGGGTTCATGTCCTACTACGGCCTAGATTTCCATGATTTGGCCCCGAATTTTATTCTCAACATCTTGGCGTTTATCATCGTGTGCGAGGCCTTCCTCTGCATCCAGCCCCACTTCGGCTTGTGGCTCAAGACCTTCAGTGTCAAGCCGAAGGTTGTGAAGTGTAGCCAAGTGGAGTGCGGAGGCGCCATGGTGGGCAGGATGTCCCATGTTACGTGGCTGGAGGGCACCTTTGTGGAAACCATCAAGGGGTGGCAATCGAGGTGGTTCTACATCACCGAGCCGCGTGATCCCGAATGGGCAGCGGCCCCCGTAGTCAGATCCGGCATCCCCACATGGCTCACCTCCAGGAAAGAGAGCGGCCGGATTTGGGGCGATTCGGAGGAGCTGACCGGACTCCAAGCCTGCGTCCAAAAGCTGGTGGACAAGAAGCTCAAGCTCGTCAACGTAGTCCAGGTCATGCTCATCCGCCAGATTCTCCCGTGCCAACGACGGGGCTTCAATATGTGGGAGTTCGATCTGGCGCAGCACCAGACTTTGAATGGGCTCTTCGACACTACGTACGAAGATGTCTGGAAGGTGCTGTTCAAGGGTGCCGAGGCTCCCGCATCCGCTACCAAAGATCGCGGATTCAGCTCGCAGCGTCCAGCTGACGAGGTAAGTGATATTGTCCTTTACGGGACGCTTGTTATTCATAGTTTGACTCTATGCGGGATCTACACTCCCTTTCCTTTGACATGACTGGCTGAAGAAGGCCGCACAGACTATCTGTCCGGCCCCATTGCCAGAGGACCCAGCCGACGCCCGCCTAACGGGGCTGCTGGCTCCGGCACCCCATGTGGTGCCGGAGAAGAATGCCAAGAAGAAGGCCACGGGGACTCGGAAGAGTTCCCGTTTTCAGGTGCTATCGGACGATGAATCCGAGGCCGACTCCTCCCACCAAGGCGAGGAGGAGAAGAAGAAAGCCTCTCCCCAGTGGGGGGAGGGAAGAAAAGGAAGGCCTCCCCAACAAGGGAGGCTGAAGGGTCCAAGAGGGGAAAAACTCTTCCCCCGGACTGTTCCGCCAACGCCAGTGATGACGACGAGGACTGGCCTCCAAGGGCCAAGCCTCTGGCGAGATCGTAACTATCCAGACTCCCGAATAACTTCAAGGTTTTCGTTTTCCGCCACATTATGTCTTTCTAATGCCGCATACAACCCTGCAGTCCGCCTAAGGATGATCTCCCCACTTCGTCGAGCGGGTCCTTAGGGGCGTCGGATATGGATTCTCTTCCGACTGCCTCCACCCCCCGTGATGCAGACGATGCCAAGGTGGGATCCCAGGAAGGGACCCACCAGGAGGAGAGGGCCCTGGAGGTGTCGCAGGACAACCTCCCAGACTTTGCACCGGACTCAGCCCCGGAACCCATAGTGGCTTCGGAGTCCGGCGGGCGACCCTTTGGAAGAAGGGAAAGACCGCGACGCCGGCTGCCTCTGTCCAACCGGAGGTGCCGGATAATTTGCTGGAGGCGCTCAACGGCGCCTCCATCGAAGAGGAACACCGCACTGTTATGAGTGCGGTGATTCAGAAGGGTCAGCTTGCCAAGAGCGGGCTGACCGAAGCCTGCAGCAGCCTTCTAACAGGCTTTGAGGTAAGAATTTCAATATATGTAAAATGGTACCGCATAGACAGTAGCCCCTGATGCTCGGTTCGGTGTTCGGAAAGAAAAGTCGGACTGAGGATCTTTAGAAAGATAAACGCAGGAGTCATGAAAATATGTCAATATGGGATTGCAGGCTGTGCTACTGACCTCTACCGCACTGACTGCGGAGGTCAATAATTTGAAGGAAAACCTCGAGTGGTCCGAGAACGAGCTCGGCCATGCCAAGAAGCAGCTCGAGGAAAAAGAAGGTGAGTAATACCTTATGAAAATTGTACCTTACAGAAAAGGATTTGGTTGCAAGAAAAATGACAAGGATAAATGGGGTATTGCAGGGGCCACTAACGAGGTGGCGACCCTAAAGGAGGCGGTGGCCGCGGCCGAACGCAATGCGGCTGCGGAGCGCACCGAGCGAGAGAAACAGGAGGCGCGGGTGGCGGAGGTACAACAAGAGTCCAGGATCTCGTGAAGAAACACGAGAGCCTGGAGCGTGACTCGAAGACTCGAGAGTCTGAGCTTGCAATGGCTCTTGAGAGTGCCAAAGCCACTAAGGCCGAAGCCTACAAGGCCCTCCAGGAGATAGAGGCGGTGAAGAAAATAGCAGCGGGTAAGGCATTTTTCATGCAAAGTAAGCATGTGAGTGTTAATTACCTGTCGCTTACCCGAATTCGGAGCTCTCCAGGAGCGTTCGCAGATCTTCCCTGCAGTGTGTCCGATGCTGCCGCATTCTACCGGGACGAGGAGGGGAGCTCAACGGAGAAGGTCTTCTGGTCTTAGTATGCTGAGGCCGGACATCCGGTGCCCCTTAGCGACTAGCTGAAGCAGCTGGTCGAGCTCCACAAGGCGGCCGAACAGGCCATGAAGGGCCTCATAGTTCGGCTGTGTCCTAAGGAGGCTATGCCTGGGAGCTACTTCGGCCTGGTGCGGCGGCTGGTGGGCGCGTGCCCGTGGGTTGAAGTTATCAAGCACTCCGATTGTATCGAGGGTGCGCGTCGGGCCCTTGCCTGCGCAAAGGTGCACTGGGGCAAGATGGATGCCCAGAAGCTTGTGACGGACCCACCACCAGAGGGCAAGGATTATCGTACGCCCGAGATGTATTATAAGAGTGTGCTGAAGGGCGCCCGCACTATTGCGGGTGAGTGCTCCAAAGATGTAATATTTGAGTAGACTCGCATTTTGTTATCCTGTGCGCTGAAAACTTGGTTCATATGCGCTAAGCAACGCTTGTTAATTTAAAATATTACCTTCTATGTGGCTGTTTATCAAATCTGAGAGATGGCAAGTCGTCGGCTTCAGCCCCCATGCCACAAGTGCTGGGGTGTTCGGGATAAACTCGAGCGCTCTTGTTCCCATTTTTGGGTCCATCTAGGGAGGCGCTCAACACAACGAACAAGGCAACCGGACTTATAATGCTTGAACACTTTCACTTAGCCAGAGAATTCTATAATTTTAATTTTAGCGAAGCCCCTAGTTTTCAGAAGGCCGAATTTGGGGCGCTATCCACGCCTTGGCCGGACAGAATCCGGCTCCTCGCTCGAAGCGGCATAAGTCTTTAGGGACTCGCAAAGAACCTCTCGAACAGCGACCGGCTCTCGCCTCATCATGACGGTCAGTTTTAGCTTTCTCCACTGAGGCGTTAACCCAGCTCAACTGGGGCGCAATCGCACTGGTTCTCCCAGTGCTACCTTAGCCGATAAAACGGAACGTAAGGTACCAAAACATGGGAGCCGGGCAAACCCAACTATTGACCCAAGAACATGATTCGGAGCCGATGCATATAATGCTATAAGTTCAGGGTGCCGCACTTGTGAAAGTGTTCGGACTTATCACACCATGACGCGGGAAATATAAGCCCCTGGTGTATTTAGCCGTACCAAAACGTACGGATGCAACATGTCATAGATGAACATATGTGTAAGAAAGAAATGCAATTAGAAGCAAAAATGTGCCGCATTGCTTTATTTAATAAAAACTGCTGTAAGTGCAGGATGATACATGTGGTGCGGTAAGCAAGGGATGGGACTGTTTAGCATGTCCCCCTCCAGGGGTAGGCTACGGAATAATGCATAAAACAGATTTAATGCTCATAATGGAGACCACCTGGATTTTCGTTGTAGCCTTTCTCCTTCCCTGGCTGTTGTATCGTGGGTTCGGCATGTCTGCTGCCGGCCAGGGCCTCTAACAAACGGAGTCATGTAGGTAAAAAATAAAAGGAAAAGAAAAAGAAACGACACACTTAAGAGCCCCTGGTGCGGTTGAGCCACAGTCTGGGCTTATCGTGGTCGAGCCCCTTGCCCCATGCCCATGGTATCTTCAGAGCGTAATGGAGTACGCGAAGGGGCTGTCTTAATGTTTTACAGGGGCTGGGGTTGGGGCCGCACTGCTACGCGTGCTCGGAATGTGCCAGGTGGTCGTGTTGTAGGTTACTCCGGGCACGCTTAGCTCTGTCCAGCTGCTTGGCAGCCGGACTCGAGAATTGCCTTAAAAGGCTGCTTTGTACTTCTGCCGCGAGAGCCGCTGTATGTTCCTCCATTCGGAGGGAGCATTCAGTGTTTCCGATGACCGTGATGACTCCTCTAGGGCCTGGCATCTTGAGCTTGAGGTATGCGTAGTGCGGCACCGCGTTGAACTTTGCGAACGCGGTACGTCCGAGCAAGGCATGATAGCCGCTGCGGAACGGGACTATGTCGACGATTAACTCCTCGCTTCAGAAGTTATCCGGGGATCCGAAGATCACTTCCAGTGTAACTGAGCCTATACAATTGGCTTCTACACCTGGTATGACGCCTTTAAAGGTCGTCTTGGTAGGTTTAATCCTTGAGGGGTCTATGCCCATTTTGCGCACCGTGTCCTGATAAAGCAGGTTTAGGCTGCCGCCGCCGTCCATGAGGACTCTGGTGAGATGAAATCCATCGACGATTGGGTCTATAACTAATGCAGCGAACCCACCACGGCGAATGCTGGTGGGGTGGTCCCTTCGGTCAAAGGTGATCGGGCAAGAGGACCATGGATTGAACTTCGGGGCAACTGGCTCCATCGCGTATACATCCCTGAGTGCACGCTTCCGCTCCCTTTTGGGTATGTGCGTGGCATATATCATGTTCACCGTCCGCACCTGTGGGGGGAAACCCTTCTGTCCTCTATTGTTCGGCGGTTGGGTCTCTTCCTCGTCGTCGCTACGTAGCCCCTTGTCGTTGTTTTCGGCAATTAACTTGCCTGCCTGCTTGAACACCCAACAGTCCCTATTGGTGTCGTTAGCTGGCTTTTCAGGGGTGCCATGTATCTGGCACAAGCGGTCGAGAATTCGGTCCAAATTGGATGGACCCTGAGTTGTTCTTTTGGATGGCTTTTTCCGTTGACCGGGTTTAGAGCCTCTGAATCCGGCATTGACTGCCGTATCCTCACTATTATCGCCGTTAATGTGGCGTTTGTTTTTGTTGCGACGCGACCTGCCACTACGGTCCTTGATATCCGGACTGCAAGGATGTTTGTTGAGGTTATTGCTGTGTGCTAGCCAGCTGTCCTCACCCGCACAGAAGCGGGTCATGAGTGATGTAAGGGCTGCCATGGATTTCGGCTTTTCCTGTCCCAGGTGCCGGGCAAGCCACTCGTCACGGATGTTATGCTTGAAGGCCGCGAGGGCCTCGGCATCCGGACAGTCGACGATTTGGTTTTTCTTGGTTAAGAACCGTGTCCAGAATTGTCTGGCCGATTTGTCTGGCTGCTGAATTATGTGGCTTAGGTCATCTGCATCTGGTGGTCGCACGTACGTGCCTTGGAAGTTATCGAGGAATGCGGCTTCCAGGTCCTCCCAACTCCCGATTGACTCGGCTGGCAAGCTTTTAAGACAGTGTCGGGCTGGTCCTTTAAGTTTGAGTGGGAGATATTTGATGGCGTGGAGATCGTCTCCGCGGGCCATGTGGATGTGGAGGAGATAGTCCTCGATCCAGACCGCGGGGTCTGTTGTGCCATCATAAGATTCAATATTGACGGGTTTAAACCCTTCTGGGATTTGATGATCCATTACCTCATATGTGAAGCACAGTGGGTGTGCGGCGCCTCTGTACTGGGCGATATCGCGACGGAGCTCAAAAGAGCTTTGTCTGTTGTGTTCGGCCCGGCCGGACTTACTGTGTCCGGGGTGACGGTGATCGTCTCGTATCGTGGGGCGCCCACGTGATCCATAGATCGATCTTGATTGTCTTGCCTTATCCTCCAATATGTCTCGCAGGTCCGGAGTGTTCCCCTATGGCCTTGTGCTTTTCGAGTGATGCCGGGGTACGGGTCTAGTGAAGGGACTTGAGGCCTCTCTGTCGCGACCATGGGGTGGTCGATCAGCCGTATTGTCTCCTGGTGAAGCGGGATCATATGCCTCCACCTCTAATCGGGGGAGCAGCTTATGTTTGGGGTAGCTTTTGGAGGGGCGTTCGAGTTCATGCTCTTCGGCCGCGAGGACTTCGGTCCATCTGTCGGCTAGCAGATCTTGATCAGCTCTAAGCTGCTGCTGCTTTTTCTTGAGGCTGTTTGCCGTGGCCATAAGCCTGCGTTTGAAACGCTCCTGTTCGATGGGATCCTCAGGTACGACGAATTCGTCGTCGTCGAGGCTTGCCTCGTCTCCGGAGGGAGGCATATAGTCCTCTACCTCTTCTTCGGCCGCTCTCTCATGAGGGCTAGCGTCCCCCTCCTCCTGTGCTGGATCTTGCTGCAGTGGGTTGTCTCTGGTGCCGGAATCCTCATTCTTGCTATGGCAGGATTTAGAGCGGCGCTGCTGACGCCGGCGCTTGGGCTGTTTCTTGGAGGGGCATCCTCCGCTATTCCTTCGCCATTCCCATCCTTTGGGATATCCACCATGTATATGTCGTATGAAGAGGTGGCTTTCTAGTGCCCGATGGGCGCTGGTTCTTGGTCATCTCCAGCATCGTCATCCATACCGTCGATGTCCTCAGAGTCGTAATCTAGCATGTAGGTTAGATCGTCGACAGTGGCTACCAAGTGGGTGGTGGGTGGGCTCTGAATTTCTTCGTCGTCCGCATCCCAACCGTCCTGGCCGTAGTCCGGCCAGGCCTCTCCTGATAACGAGACGTACTTTAGCGAGCTCAAGATGTCCCCCAAAGGTGAGTGTTGAAAGATGTCCGCCGCAGTGAACTCCATGATCGGCGCCCAATCGGATTCGACTGGAGGGGGCGCGGGAGGTCCGGAGTCCGGCAAGGAGTCCGGCACCTCGGAGTCACGAGCTTCATGGGGGACAAGATCGGTGTTCGGCTCAATCGCCGTAGAGGTTGCAGCCCCTGAGGTGGTGTCTAGCCATCCATCCTTGGTCTACGCAGCCGGCTCCGAGTCGAAGATCGGAGCGGGTTCGAGTGCGTCCTCCAGGGTACTGTCCGGCTGCAGAGCTAAATCATGCCCATCGTGACAGTACGGCACACTCGGCTGTGGCTCGAATCCGTCGAGGATCAAGTCCTCGCGGATGTCAGCCGTGAAGTTCAAACTTCCAAATCTGACCTGACGGCCAGGGGCGTAGCCTTCGATCTGCTCCAGCTGGCCAAGCA
The DNA here is from genome assembly GCF_018294505.1 of Triticum aestivum. Taxonomy (NCBI): domain Eukaryota; kingdom Viridiplantae; phylum Streptophyta; class Magnoliopsida; order Poales; family Poaceae; genus Triticum; species Triticum aestivum. The sequence continues at coordinate 636,783,526 of NC_057810.1, forward strand.
AATTGGCCCGCAGTACGAAGCCGCCGAATATGAAGATCTGTCCGGGGAGGAAGGTCTCACCCTGGACTGCTTCATCGTTGATGATCGAAGAAGCCATCGAGCCTATCGGTGACGACACAGAGGAACTCTCAATGAAAGCACAAATGTCGGTGTCAAAACCGGCGGATCTCAGGTAGGGGGTCCCAAACTGTGCGTCTAGGCGGATGGTAACAGGAGACGAGGGACACGATGTTTTTACCCAGGTTCAGGCCCTCTTGATGGAGGTAAAACCCTACGTCCTGCTTGATTAATATTGATGATGTGGGTTACAAGAGTAGATCTACCACGAGATCAAGGAGGCTAAGCCCTAGAAGCTAGCCTATGGTATGATTGTTGTTCGTCCTATGGACTAAGGCCATCCGGTTTATATAGACACCGGAGAGGGCTAGGGTTACACAGAGTCGGTTACAAAGGTAGGAAATCTACATATCCGTATCGCCAAGCTTGCCTTCCACGCCAAGGAAAGTCCCATCCGGACACGGGACGAAGTCTTCAATCTTGTATCTTCATAGTCTTGGAGTCCAGCCGATGATGATAGTTCGGCTATCCGGACACCCCCTAGTCCGGGACTCCCTCAGGAGGGGTGCAGCAAAGCTCTCGCGCCCCCTCCCACTCTTCTTCTTCCTCTGCTTACTCCTCCACCGCTGTTGCTGCTGTTCTGCACTGCCGCAGTGCTGCCACCATCGCCCACCGCCGACGCACTTCTCCTCCTCACGCAGCCAGCCGGAAGCCATGGCGCGTGAGAAGGGCGGCGACTGGGACGGATCGACCGTGATCGAGGATCATATCTCCTTCCCACGCGACATGCGCCGGATGCCCAGCGCGGCCTTCGTCAAGGCGCGGGTGCCGCCGGAGGAAGAGATTTCGCCGGTGCCGTGGGGAGACGAGCGGGTCGTCTTCCGCTTGCACTTCCTTCGCGGCTTCGGCCTTCCAGTGAGCGGCTTCTTCCGCTCTTTCCTCGACTTCTACCATCTTCAGCCTCACCACCTCACGCCCAAAGCCGTGACTCTACTCTCTACCTTCGTCACGGCGTGTGAGGGCTACATCGGTGTCCTCCCGACACTCGAGCTGTGGGGAGCGTTCTTCTATGGGAAGCTCGGCACCTCCGCCAGGGAGACGGTGGCCGAGTGTATGGGCTTCGTCGCCGTGCGCCGAATGGCGAAGCGGAACGCCTTCCCCATCATCAAGCTGGCGCAGTTGGCGAAGATGTGGCAGCAGTCCTACTTCTACATCGAGAACGTAGATCTGGCTGCCGACTTCCTCAACTTGCCGGCCTACGAGGCCGGCCCCCCCACCGGGACTCGGCCCACCTGGGGGTAAAAACCGAAGCCGGTGTCGGCGGCCGCGGCGGCCGCCATCGGCCGACTCCGAGTGCTCCAGAAGTCGGAGGGCCTTGTGGCTCCGACCTCCTCATTGCCTTCATCGAGCACCGGGTCCTCCCGCTCCAGAGCCGCCCTCATCCGATCTTCCGGATGGGCGGACACCGTGATCCGTGATGGGTGTGCACGAAAGGGATGCCGCCCGCCGAGGTTGCGCGGATGGTAAATGAGATCTCCGACCTCAAGGTGTCAGAGGAAGAGTGGTGGTACGGGAAGCGGCTGTACTCCCGCCACAACCCGCCGCGTGCTGTAAGTTCTTCATTTTGTCCTTTGATCTGTTTTCTTCAGCTTCGTTTCTCGTCATGATGCAACTCCTTCTTGGTTGTATATTTACATGCCCGCGGCGACGGCCCCCCTCCTGGGGTCGGGCGATGACCTCTAGCCGGACAGGGCGGCGAGCGACCTGGATGACCCTGACATGGGGGCGGCCGCCCTGGCGGACGATGCAACAGGCGGCGGTGGCAGAGCAGACGGCGGTGGTGGAGCAGGCGGCTCCGAGGAAGGCGGCGGTGTGGGGACCTGGCCCGACGACGACGAAGATGAAGACGAATCGCGCCCCGCCCGGAGCTCCGCCACTACCGGCGCCGGCCCCTCTTTCGGGCCGCCCGCCCGCGGTAGCAAGAACAAGCGGAAGCAGGGCACTGTCCTGTTCGGCAGCGCCTCGAAGAAGCCGAAGAACCCGGCCGCGGCGAGCAGGAGGAAAGAAGCCGCGGTCAAGGTGGCCAAGTATCAGAGGCAGCCGAAGGTGCCCGTTATGGTGTCGGCGTAAGTATCCTTTCCTTACTTCTCGTCTTCTTGTCAATCTGGCGTGAAAGCCTTCTGACTTGTCTTCTTATTTCAGGGCCCCGCTAACCCTCGAGAAGTCGAGCGCCGCATCGGTCCTCAGGTTGGCAGCGACCTCCTCGACCAGCCGATGGGTCGACCTGGCCGCCGACCTCCGGGAGGCGACAGAGCGGAATGCGCGGGAGGCGCGTGAGGAAGAGGCCGACCGCCTGGCCAAGGAGCTGGCGGACAAGGCTGCCGCATCTGATGAGAGAGCGCTGGCGCAGGCGGAAGCCCAAGCTGCGGAGAAGGAGCGGCTCGCGGAGGCCGTACGCCGCCAAGAGCCGCTGCTCGTGGCGCCCCTGAACACCGCGCCGCCTCCGCCTGAATTCGTGGCGACGGCCGGAGGAGCCGGCGACGACCACCCGATCCAGGAGCGGGAGGGCGGCGATGTGGCCATGCCGGATGTCTTCGTGCCACCGCCACCGCCTCCGCCACCTCCGCCAGCCAGCGAGCCGTGGGACGAGCAGCCGGCTGCGCCGCCGGTGCCACCGATCGAAAACACGATGGTGACGAACCTGATTCCTACGGTCCGCACACCCACGCGCCGCCGTCTTGAGAAGGTGGCGTCAGCACCGCGGCTGCAGGAGGTCGGCGCTGCAACCTCGTCGGTCCCCGACACCGAGGCGACCAGCACCGCACCCGTGGGTTGGATACACGGGGGCGGGACGGGCGCCCTGAACCAGGCATCTCTTGACGTCCAGGCCAAGCTCCGGGCAGAAGTAGAGGCCCTCAGGCGCTGCAATGAGGCCTTCTTGCAGTCGCGAACCGCCATCCGCGTAAGTTATGTTTGGCTTTCTTCTTTGGATGATCCTCTTGTTTATCTCATGGGGGCGCGCAAGCGCACCCACTGGGTGTAGTCCCCAAGTTCTGGGCCGGCTGCTAAGCAGGCAGGCCGGAACTTTACCTTGCAATTGTCGACTGCTAATTTCGTCTGGTGTTTCTTCTGCGGGACTATCACAATCTACGCGCGACCGCCTACAACTCCAGGGTCCAGGAGCTGGAGACGCAGACTGCCCATCTGGCCGAGAGCCGGAGTAAGTTTCTATCTTCCTTTCTTCACGGGGGCGCGCTGGCGCACCCGCGGGCTGTAGTCCCCGAGGTTCGGGCCGACTGCCGAGCAGTCGGGCTGAATTTCCTCAGTTGTTTCCTTTATTCGTCAACCACTTCTTCTCCGTGGGGGCGTGATGGCGCGCCCGCGGGCTGTAGTCCCCGAGGTTCGGGCCGACTGCTGAGCAGTCGGGCCGAATCTCCTCAGTTGTTTCTTTCCTTCGTCAACCACTTCTTCTCCGCGGGGGCGCGATTGCGCACCCGCGGGCTGTAGTCACTGAGGTTTGGGCCGACTGCTGAGCAGTCGGGCCGAATCTCCTCAATTGTTTCTTTCTTTGTCTTATCCGCTTGACTGATGCCTTTTTCTTCTTTCACTTTTTCCAGAGTCCAACGCCGCCTTGCAGGAGCAGCTGGGCCAGGCCAGCACTGCTCTGTGCGGCAAGGAGGCGGAGTGCGGCAAGCTGGCCAAAGAGTGGGATCGCCTGGTCGCTCAACTTGCCGAGTAGGCGGAAATCCTCAAGGCGGCCCAACTGAAGGTGAAGACGACGGAGACCAACCTCCTCGCCGAGTTTGAGATTGAGCGCTCTGCCTGGGCCGACAAGGAGGCCCAAGTGACGGCCTGCTTCAGCAGCATCGAAGACTTGGTCGATGGTAAGCTTCATTCTCTTGATTTCTTGTTTTGAACTGTCAGCCCTTGCTTATAGCCTTGGTCTTTTTCTTCTTCCGCCCGGACAGACTTCTTCCCGGGCCATTCTGTAGCCGCAATCCAAATGATCGAGGCCCAGCGCGAGGAGAAAAGGGCGGAAGGTGCGTAAATCACCGCTGATGCTCCCCGGACTGTTGGCGAATAGGTCCTCAGCATTCAGGCCCGGCTTCGGCCTCCTCATCGCATGCTACACCGCCTCCAGCGCATCGGAGCCCAGGCGGTCTCCGCCCTCTGGCTAGGCTTGCCGGCTCCGTGCACCCCAAGTCGGACTGTCGACTGGCTGGAGGTGGCGGCCGGCCGCCTGGAGGCGTGGAAGGGCTCCGCAGCCCAGGCAGGAGTGCGCCGGGCCTTGGAGTTCGCCAAGGCGTGGTATCTTGGGCTAGACATAGCCCAGTTGGCCACATTCCGGCTGGAAGTGCAGGGGGAGCTGGCGGCGGTGGAGGCCGAGCTTGTCAACAGGGCGGCGGCGATCGCGGACTTCACCGACACCAGCGTCTTTGTTCCGGAGGTGGTCGAGGAAGGCAGCGAAGTTCCGCAAGAGTGGCTCGGGCTGAACCCGGAGACAGCGAAGATTCAGCTGAAGTCATCGACTCTAGCGATGAAGGGGAAGACGGGGAGGAGGAAGAGGAGGAGGAGGAGGAGGAAGATGAGGAGAGCGATTTCGACCTGCCGGAGGTCGGGGCGGACGGTCAGCCCCAACCTGACCGGGCCTCAAGCAATGAGCCACGCACCGAGGTGCCGGCTGCTACTAGAGACGTCCAGGTGGGGAGCGACCAGCCACCCGTTCCTCCAACGGATGCCATCGACTCCGTCCTGCAGCACTCCGCTGCCCCACCTGCTGCTGTCGATTCTTCTGCTCAGACGGAGCCGCCTGCCGCGCCAGCGGTGCAGCCGACTCCAGCATCCAGCCAGAGTCCTCTGCCACACCATCCGGCACTGCTCAGCCGGATCCTTCTGCTGCGCCAACCGGCGCCGCCCAGCCGGAGTCTTCTGCTGCTCCTTAGGATTTTATCTGCTTTCTGCTTGCTGCTCTGAACATTTTGTTAAATTCGCACAATTCCACCCGCGGGGTGTATATCAAAACTTTGTTTGAATGCCGGCCAGAGGCCTTTATCCCTGTAAATATTTTATTACAGCTTTATGCTTTGCTTTGCCGACTTCTATCTTTCCTTGCCTTTTACTCCTTTGTTTTTTTCCTTTGCCACCCTCCCTTGGCTATCCTCTTGCTAGCCAAACAGCCGCTCTGTGGACTTCGGCTTGGTCGAGTACTTAGTCATTTGGAGGAGGGCTAGTACTTAGCCATTCGGGGTGTTGGCAATAAAAAGTAGGAGTCGGCTGGCCGGCTGCTCGGCAGCCGGACGAAAAAGGTGAGATGCCGGCCTTTGCTATATGCGTTTTTTCCTTAGTCATTTTTCGTGTAGGCACCAGTTTGGGACCGCTGCCCGCCGTACAGTCGCTCTGGGAGCTACGGCTTCTGGCAAGGGAAGTGTCTGGTGCCAGCACACTACTTGTCCGGCTACAGGAGGCAGCATATAGCAGAAGGCAGTGTGCCTCCGGGCCGGCTGGTCGAACCCGGTGCCAGGCGGAAAAACCTATGCATACTCATGGCATAATTCTTATCACATAGATAAAAGAGGGCAGTCCCCAAGTTCGTCTAGGGGGACCCGAGGTCTTTGTACATGATACAAAAGGTAGCGTGATACATACTGCTTTTTGTTAGAAATATGCCCTAGAGGCAATAATAAAATGGTTATTATTATATTTCCTCGTTCATGATAATTGTCTATTATTCATGCTATAATTGTATTAACTGAAAACCATAATACATGTGTGAATAGATAGACCACAACATGTCCCTAGTGAGCCTCTAGTTGACCAGCTCGTTGATAATTAGATAGTTATGGTTTCCTGACCATGGACATTGGATGTCATTGATAACGGGATCACATCATTAGGAGAACTAGCGGTGTGACCCGCACATTTGCGCGGCTAGATTTCTATGTTGTTGTTTATGTTTTCACAGTTATTATATTTTAATTCCTTTGTCAAACATTTATAATTGAGAGAAAAATGTTCTTTACCCTTAGAAACTTGCACAATAAAAAATAAATTAAGTTTAACTTTTTTCTATATTAGCATTGATTATCATTGTTCAATACATTATGATTGAGAAAGCATGTATATGTTGTGGAAAATTGCAAGAATGCCCGGGAAGCTGAAATTCAAGCTGTCATGTTAGGGATGAACCTTGCTCTTAAAGGCTCAGTTCTCCCAATTATGGTGCAATCTGGTTCAATGGCATCATTGTCTTCTATACATAGTGGACATCTCGTTTATTGGTTGCATCGTGGACCGGGTTTCCTCTCTGATCTTGTATTGGCCTAATCTAACACTGTTAACATTCAATACAACTTCTAGATTACCCGCAAAAAAGGAGACAACATGTATACGTTGTTAAAAATTGTCTGACTTCAGTAAAAGTCCTTTTATTAGTCGTATTAGTTTGTTTATAAGGATCCTCATAAGCTAATGTAAAGGACAGTGTTGTGGTTAGTAACATAGCTCATTATATGCGTATTCTAGAAGTGTCTCCCTAGCCAGTCAGTTTTAAGTTCATTCCAATGATTTTAATAACACATGTCGACAAAATTTATATTTAGTCTTGTACTTTCTAGATTAATCAGCCAACGTTGTTATAGTATGAATTAACCAAAAGATGTATCTAGAACTTATAGATGAAATACCCGCAGTATTGAACACTGCAATATTTCGTTAGGATTCATATAGCCTTCTAAATTAATTCAAGTGCATATGATGGGGCATAGCATGTTTTCTTAATATATCAACTTTGTTTTTATTTTCTCCGCTGACACTCCTAGAGTACTTTGAGCTATCGTGATGTTGACAAAAGTTTACATTTTTTCTCATGGGGTAGAAAGAGTTGTATTTTGGTGTTGTAGTCTTCTACATATAGCCAACCCACAGCGCTATATTATGTAGTTAACCAAATTATCATCTATACCTTATAGCTCAAATAGCCATGGAATTTGCACTGATATATTCAGCTCATTATTTATTTTCTCTTAAAAGTAATTCATGTGCTTATTATTGATCATGGTGAGAAGCTTATGTATAGGAAATGTATTCTCTATATAAAAGTTTATCTTTTTTGAACTAACTATCTTTTGGTTTGCTTGCACGGCATGGGATTTTCTTTTCTATTTTTATCTTTCATAGGTTTAATTGTGTGGCGCAGATAGTATGCGGATCTTTTGTAGAGTCTCCTCGATTTGTAGTGCTTCTTTTTATGATTTTCCATGTAACCATTCACTTTTCATGGCACTCAAATATCCTAGAAAAATTATTTTGTTTTGTGGGGGTGCAGTCAAACAAAGTTAGATATAAATTTATTCATGAGAATTTGAGTCGATATGGCACGTGACTCTGTGTTTTTTTATTTTTATAATTTATGAAAATGTGACGTTACAGTTTTGTTGCTCTTGAGTGTCAAAAAATTTATAATTATTTCTATATGGATTCAACTCAATCTGAGAAATTTGCAAAGAATTTTTTTTATACCGAGCGAATGTTCTCTCGGGATATTTACGGTGCAAAGCAATGTCCACTGGTCGATTTGGTGAGCGGCAGCACACGTGCCTGTCATATGAAAACATGCTGCAATGCACATGAGGTGCCGTGCTAAACTTAGTCAAGCTATAGTAGATCACAAATAAAAACTCAATTTCATGTCACGAAAATTTAATTCATACTGTTCTATCTTCACATGGATGTGTTTTTTTAAGGCCAAGGGTGTTGTTCTCACGCACGTATTTACTATGGAGAGCTATTCCGATTGGTTTGAAGAACGTAAACAATTAAAGATGGGACTACCCTTCATTAGCACGTGTACATGTAATAATGAAGGTTAAAGAATATGTGGTTCCGTTTGACCACAAAAAAGAAAAAGAATATGGAGCCTCCGAGCCGGACTCTATCTCAGCCTGCCTTTTTTTTCTCGTGAGCCACTACGATGCGCTGTTGGCCAACAGCAATAGTGCTTCCTATGTTGCTATGGTCGGTCTAGGAACTTTCCTAATTGTCTGTTTTATCTCTTTTTGGTTGCCATACTTTGCTACAACAACCAAAGGCGATTTTTTATATAGACGCATGTGAGTTAGCAAAAGACATGTTGTATGTGACATGTCAAACTAGTTGTTTATAGTAATATTTATAGGTAACGCTACATATTTTAAATCTCAGCCGTTAATCTCTAAAATTTACGGTCAATATAATTTAATCTATGTGGACTAACGTGATGGCTTGTTTTACTTCTGTCTTAAGTATATAATAGATAGATTATGTGATGGACAAGAACCAATCCTAAGCATAGCACAAGATCGTGTAGTTCGTTTGCTAAAAGTTTTTCTAATGTCAAGTATCATTTCCTTAGACCATGAGATTGTGCAACTCCCGGATACCGTAGGAATGCTTTGGGTGTGCCAAACATCACAAGTAACTGGGTGGCTATAAAGGTGCACTACGGGTATCTCCAAAAGTGTCTGTTGGGTTGGCACGAACCGAGACTGGGATTTGTCACTTCGTGTGACGGAGAGGTATCTCTGGGCCCACTCGGTAGGACATCATCATAATGTGCACAATGTGATAAAGGAGTTGATCACGGGACGGTGTGTTATGGAATGAGTAAAGAGACTTGCCATAACAAGATTGAACAAGGTATCGGTATACCGATGATCGAATCCCGGGCAAGTACTATACCGGTAGACAAAGGGAATTGTATACGGGATTGATTGAATCCTTGACATCGTGGTTCATCCGATGAGATCATCGTGGAACATGTGGGAGCCAACATGGGTATCCAGATCCCGCTGTTGGTTATTGGCCGGAGAGTTGTCTCGGTCATGTCTGCATGGTTCCCGAACCCGTAGGGTCAACACACTTAAGGTTCGATGATGCTAGGGTTATAGGGAATGGATATACGTGGTTACTGAATGTTGTTCGGAGTCCCAGATGAGATATCGGACGTCACGAGGAGTTCCGGAATGGTCCGGAGGTAAATATTTTTATATGGGAAGTCCTTTTTTGGTCACCGGAAAAGTTTCGGGTGCTATCGGTAACGTACCGGGACCACCGGGAGGGTCCCGGGGGTCCACCAGGTGGGGCCACCACACCCAGAGGGCTGCGTGGGCCAAGTGTGGGAGGGGACCAGCCCCAGGCGGGCTGGTGCGCCCCCCCACCAGGTCCAAAGGCGAAGAGAGAAGGGAAAAGGGGAAACCCTAGGCTCAGATGGGCCTAAGGCCCACCTAGTGGTGCGCGCCCCCTCTCTCCCCCTTGACCGCTCCCTAGATGAGATCTAGGGCTGGCCGACACCCCTAGGGGTGGAATCCTAGGTGGGGGCGCAGCCCCTCCCTTCCCCCTACATATAGTGGGGGTTTGGGGCTGCCATACAGATGAGAACATCTTCCTCTTGGCGCAGCCCTACCCCTCTCCCTCCTCATCACTTGCGGTGCTTGGCGAAGCCCTGCTGGAGTGCCACGCTCCTCCACCACCACCACACCATCGTGCTGCTGCTTGACGGAGTCTTCCCCAACCTCTCCCTCTTCCCTTGCTGGATCAAGGCACGGGAGATGTCATCGGGCTGCACGTGTGTTGAACGCGGAGGTGCCGTTGTCCGGCGCTTAGATCGGAATCAACCGCGATCTGAATCGCTACGAGTACGACTCCTTCATCCACGTTCTTGTAACGCTTCGGCATCGCGGTCTTCAAGGGTATGAAGATGCACTCCCCTCTCTCTCTCGTTGCTAGTATCTTGATTGGCATCATGAGCTAGGTCTATTGCGTAGATTCTTTGCACGAGTAGAACACAATTAGTTGTGGGCGATGGTTTGTACAATTTGCTTACCGTTACTAGTCCTATCTTGATTCGGCGGCATTGTGGGATGAAGCGGCCCAGACCGACCTTACACGTATGCTTACGTGAGATAGGTTCCACCGACTGACATGCACTTGTTGCATAAGGTGGCTAGCGGGTGCCAGTCTCTCCCACTTTAGTCAGATCGGATTTGATGAAAAGGGTCCTTATGAAGGGTAAATAGCAATTGGCATATCACCGTTGTGGCTTTGCGTAGGTAAGAAACGTTCTTGCTAGAAACCCATAGCAGCCACGTAAAACATGCAACAACAATTAGAGGACGTCTAACTTGTTTTTGCAGGGTGTGTTATGTGATGTGATATGGCCAAAAGAATGTGATGAATAATATATGTGATGTATGAGATTGATCATGTTCTTGTAATAGGAATCACGACTTGCATGTCGATGAGTATGACAACCGGCAGGAGCCATAGGAATTGTCTTATTTATTGTATGACGTGCGAGTCAATGATAATGCCATGAACTTTACTTTATTGCTAACCGTTAGCCATAGTAGTAGAAGTAATAGTTGGCGAGACAACTTCATGAAGACACGATGATGGAGATCATGATGATGGAGATCATGGTGTCATGCCGGTGACGATGATGATCATGGAGCCCCGAAGATGGAGATCAAAAGGAGCAAAATGATATTGGCCATATCATGTCACTATTTGATTGCATGTGATGTTTATCATGTTTATGCATCTTATTTGCTAAGAACGACGGTAGTAAATAAGATGATCCCTCATAATAATTTTAAGAAAGTGTTCCCCCTAACTGCGCACCGTTGCAAAAGTTCGTTGTTTCGAAGCACCACGTGATGATCGGGTGTGATAGATTCTAACGTTCACATACAACGGGTGTAAGCCAGATTTACACATGCGAAACACTTAGGTTGACTTGACGAGCCTAGCATGTACATACATGGCCTCGGAACACAAGAGACCAAAAGGTCTAACATGAGTCGTATAGTGGATACGATCAACATGAAGATGTTCACCGATGATGACTAGTCCGCTCACGTGATGATCGGACACGGCCTAGTTGACTCGGATCATCTATCACTTAGATGACTAGAGGGATGTCTATCTATGTGGGAGTTCATAAGATGAACTTAATTATCCTGAACATAGTCAAAAGGTTTTTGCAAATTATGTCGTAGCTCGTGCTTTAATTCTACTGTTTTAGATATGTTCCTAGAGAAAATTTAGTTGAAAGTTAATAGTAGCAATTATGCGGAATGGGTCCGTAAACTGAGGATTGTCCTCATTGCTGCGCAGAAGGCTTATGTCCTTAATGCATCGCTCGGTGTGCTAAAAAACGGGTATCGTTTGTGGATGTTGCGATCATCTGACATACACGTTTTGATAACTACGTGATAGTCCAGTGATGTTAAACAGTTTTAATTGAGGCACCGAAGACGATTTCGAAACGTCGCGGAACATATGAGATGTTTCAAGGGATGAATTTGGGATTTCAGGATCGTGCCCACGTCAAGAGGTGTAAGACCTCCGACGAGTTTCTTAGCCTGCAAATTAAGGGAGAAAAGCTCAATCATTGAGCTTGTGCTCAGATTGTCTGAGTACAACAATCACTTGAATCAGGTAGGAGTTAATCTTCCAGATGAGATAGTGATGTTTCTCCAAAGTAATTGCCACCAAGCTGCTAGAGCTTCGTGATGAACTATAACACATCAGGGATAGATATGATGATCCTTGAAATATTCGCGATGTTTGACACCGCGAAAGTAGAAATCAAGAAGGAGTATCAATTCTTGATGGTTAGTGAAACCACTAGTTTCAAGAAGGGCAAGGGCAAGAAGGGATACTTCATGAAACGGAAAATCAGTTGCTGCTCTAGTGAAGAAACCCAAAGTTTGAATCCACCCGAGACTAAGTGCTTCTGTAATGAGAGGAACAGTCATTGATGCAGAACTACCCTAGATACTTGGTAGATGAGAAGGCTGGCAAGGTTGATAGAAGTATATTGGATATACATTATATTAATGTGTACTTTACTAGTACTCCTAGTAGCACCCGGGTATTAGACACCGGTTCGGTTACTAAGTGTTAGTAACTCGAAATAAAAGCTACGGAACAAATGGAGACTAGCTAAAGGTGAGATGACGATGTGTGTTGGAAGTGTTTCCAAGGTTGATGTGATAAGCATCGCATGCTCCCTCTACCATCGAGGTTGGTGTTAAACCTAAATAATTGTTATTTGGTGTTTGCATTGAGCATAGACATGATTGGATCATGTTTATCGCAATATGGTTATCCATTTAAGGAGAATAATGGTTACTCTGTTTATTTGAATAATACCTTCAATGGTCTTGCACCTAAAATAAATGGTTTATTGAATCTCGATTGTAGTGATACACATGTTCATGCCAAAAGATATAAGATAGTAATGATATAGTGCCACCTACTTGTGGCACTGCCATTTGAGTCATATTGGTATAAAACGAATGAAGAAGCTCCATGTTGATGGATCTTTGGACTCACTCGTTTTGAAAAGATTGAGACATGTGAACCATGTATATTGGTATACACGCATGAAGAAACTCCATGCAGATGGACCGTTTGGACTCACTTGATTTTTAATCACTTGAGACATGCAAATCATACCACATGGGCAAGATGACTGAAAAGCCTTGTTTTCAGTAAATGGAACAAGAAAGCAACTTGTTGGCAGTAATACATTTTGATGTGTGCAGTCCAATGAGTGCTGAGGCACGCAGTGGATATCATTATCTTCTTACTTCACAGATGATTTGAGAAGATACTAAGTATATTTACTTGAAGAAACACAAATCTGAATTATTGAAAGGTTCAAGTAATTTCAGAGTGAATTGAAGATCGTTGTGACAAGAGGATAAAATGTCTATGATATGATCATAGAGATGAATATCTGAGTTACGAGTTTGGCACACAATTAAGACATTGTGGAAATTGTTTCACAACTAATATCGCCTGGCACACCATAGTGTGATGGTGTGTCTGAACATCATAACTGCACCCTATTGGATATGGTGCATACCATGATGTCTCTTATTGAATTACTACTATTGTTTATGGGTTAGGCATTAGAGACAACTACATTCACTTTAAATAGGGCACCACGCAATTCCGTTAAGACGACACCGTATGAACTATGGTTTAGAGAAACCTAAGTTGTCGTTTCTTAAAAGTTTGGGGCTGCGACGCTTATGTGAAAAGTTTTAGCCTAATAAGCTCGAACCCAAAGTGGATAAATGCATCTTCATAGGACACCCAAAACAGTTGGGTATACCTCCTGTCTCAGTTCCGGAAGAAAAAGGAATTGTTTCTAGAATCGGGTCCTGTCTCGAGGAAAAGTTTCTCTTGAAAGAATTGTGTGGGAGGATGGTGGAGACTTGATGAGGTTATTGAACCATCACTTCAACTAGTGTGTACCAGGGCACAGGAAGTTGTTCCTATGGCGCCTACACCAATTGAAGTGGAAGCTAATGATAGTGATCATGAAACTTCAGATCAAGTCACTACCAAACCTCGTAGGTCGACAAGGATGCGTACTACTTCAGAGTGGTACTTAATCCTGTCTTGGAGGTCATGTTGCTAGTCAACAATGAACCTATGAGCTCGGATTCCGACGAATGGCTCGAACCATAAAATCCGAGAGAGGATCCATGTATAAAACAAAGTGTAGAGTTTGGAAGAACTACTCGATGGTCGTAAGGCTATTGAGTACAGATGGATTTTAAAAGGAAGACGGACAATGATGGTAAGTGTCACCATTAAGAAAGCTCGACTTGTCGCTAAGATGTTTTCCGGCAAGTTCAAGGAATTGACTACGATGAGACTTTCTCACTCGTAGTAATGCTAAGAGTCTATTGGAATTATATTAGTAGTTACTGCATTATTTATGAAATCTTGCAGATAGGATGTCAAAACATTGTTTCCTCGACAATTTTCTTGAGGAAAGGTTGCATGTGATACAACCAGAAGGTTTTTGTCAATCCAAAAAGATGCTAACAAGTATGCAAAGCTCCAGCAATCCTTCTAAGGACTGGAGTAAGCATCTCGGAGTTGGAATATACAATTTGATGAGATGATCAAAGATTTTGGGTTTATACAAAGTTTATGAGAAACTTGTATTTCCAAAGAAGTGAGTGGGAGCACTATAGAATTTCTGATAAGTATATGTTCTAAACATATTGTTGATCAAAAATAATGTAGAATTTTTGGAAAGCATACTGGGTTATTTGAAAAGTGTTTTTCAAGGGAAAACCTGGATTAAGCTGCTTGAACATTGAGCATCAAGATCGATAAGGATAGATCTAGATCGCTTGATAGTACTTTCAAATGAACACATACCGTGACAAGATTTTGAAGGAGTTCAAAATAGATCGGCAAAGAAGGAGTTCTTAGCTATGTTATAAGGTGTGAGTATTGAGTAAGACTGAAGACATGACCTCGGTAGAAGAGAGAGAATGGACGAAGGTCGTCCCCTATGCTTCAGACATAGGCTCTATAGTATGCTATGCTATGTACCACACCTGAAGTGTGCCTTGCCATGAGTCAGTCAAGGGGTACAAGAGTGGTCCAAGAATGGATCACATGACAACGGTCAAACTTATCCTTAGTAACTAGTGGACTAAGGAATTTTCTCGATTATGCAGGTGGTAAAAGAGTTCATCGTAAAGGGTTACACCGATGCAAACTTTGACACTAATCTGGGTGACTCTGAGTAGTAGACTGGATTCGTATAGTAGAGCAGTTATTTGGAATAGTTCCAAATAGCGCGTGGTAGCTGCATCTAGGAGATGACATAGATATTTGTAAAGCACAGAATCAGACCCGTTGACTAATAAACCTCTCTCACAAGCAAGATATGATCAAACACCATGGGTGTTGGATTCAATACAATCACATAATGATGTGAACAAGATTATTGACTCTAGTGCAAGTGGGAGACTATTGGAAATATGCCCTAGAGGCAATAATAAAATGGTTATTATTATATTTCCTCATTCATGATAATTGTCTATTATTCATGCTAGAATTGTATTAACTGGAAACCGTAATACATGTATGAATACATAGACCACAACATGTCCCTAGTGAGCCTCTAGTTTACTAGCTCATTGTTCAATAGATGGTTATGGTTTCCTGACCATGGACATTGGATGTCATTGATAACGGGATCACATCATTAGGAGAATGATGTGATGGACAAGACCCAATCCTAAGCATAGCACAAGATCGTGTAGTTCGTTTGCTAAAAGCTTTTCTAATGTCAAGTATCATTTCCTTAGACCATGAGATTGTGAAACTCCCGGATACCGTAGGAATGCTTTGGGTGTGCCAAACGTCACAACGTAACTGGATGGCTATAAAGGTGTACTACGGGTATCTCCGAAAGTGTCTGTTGGGTTGGCACGAATCGAGACTGGGATTTGTCACTCCGTGTGACGGAGACGTATCTCTGGGCCCATTCGGTAGGACATCATCATAATGTGCACAATGTGATCAAGGATTTGATCACGGGATGATGTGTTACGGAATGAGTAAAGAGACTTGCCATAACGAGATTGAACAAGGTATCGATATACCGACAATCGAATCTCGGGCAAGTACTATACCGGTAGACATAGGGAATTGTATATGGGATTGATTGAATCCTTGACATCGTGGTTCATCCGATGAGATCATCGTGGAACATGTGGGAGCCAACATGGGTATCCAGATCCCACTGTTGGTTATTCGCCGGAGAGTTGTCTCGGTCATGTCTGCATGGTTCCCAAACCCATAGGGTCATCACACTTAAGGTTCGATGACGCTAGGGTTATAGGGAATAGATATACGTGGTTACTGAATGTTGTTCAGAGTATCGGATGAGATTCCGGACGTCATGAGGAGTTCCGGAATGGTCCGGAGGTAAATATTTATATATGGGAAGTCATGTTTTGGTCACCGGAAAAGTTTCGGGTGCTATCGGTAACGTACCGGGACCAGCGGGAGGGTCCCGGGGGTCCACCAGGTGGGGCCACCGGACCCAGAGGGCTGCGTGGGCCAAGTGTTGGAGGGGACCAGCTCCAGGTGGGATGGTGCGCCCCCCTACCAGGGCCGAAGGCGAAGAGTGAAGGTAAAAGGGGAAACCCTAGGCTTAGATGGGCCTAAGGCCCACCTAGTGGTGCGCCCCCCCTCTCTCCCCCTTGGCCACCCCCTAGATGAGATCTAGGGCTGGCCGCCACCCCTAGGGGTGGAAACCTAGGTGGGGGTTCAGCCCCTCCCTTCCCCCTATATATAGTGGGGGTTTGGGGCTGCCATACAGCTGAGAACATCTCCCTCTTTGCGCAGCCCTACCCCTCTCCCTCCTCGTCACTTGTGGTGCTTGGCGAAGCCCTGCTGGAGTGCCATGCTCCTCCACCACCACCACGCCATCGTGCTGCTGCTGGATGGAGTCTGCCCCAACCTCTCCCTCTCCCCTTGCTGGATCAAGGCACGGGAGACGTCATCGGGCTGCACGTGTGTTGAACGCGGAGGTGCCGTTGTTCGGTGCTTAGATCGGAATCAACCGCGATCTGAATCACTACGAGTACGACTCCTTCATCTGCGTTCTTGTGATGCTTCCGCATCGCGATCTTCAAGGGTATGAAGATGCACTCCCCTCTCTCTCGTTGCTAGTATCTCCATAGATTGATCTTGCTGATGCGTAGAAAATTTTCAATTTCTGCTACGTTCCCCAACAATTTTCAACTGTAAAATATTCGGAGGAGGTTTGCATTCCATGGCCTCTCCGTCTCCTTGACTGAATCATCTCTCTTCCGTGCTCTGGGCTTCTAGGCGTCAATCGGATAGTAGGAGTCGTTGCCGAGCACCTTGCTGATGATGAAGGGGCCTTCCCAAGGCGCCAAGAGCTTGTGCTGGCCGGCTGTTCGCTGGATTAGCCGGAGCACAAGGTCTCCCTCTTGGAAGGATCTTGGCTTCACCATGCGGTTGTAGTACCGGCGCAGACTCTGCTGGTAGATGGCGGACCAGCTGAGTGCCAACAGCCGGCCCTTTTCCAGCAGGTCGACATCGTCTTCCTGCGCCTCCTTAGCGTCCGCCTCCGTGTACATGGTGACTCGCGGGGAGTCGAACTCTATGTCCGTCGGGATGACGGCTTCGGCATCATAGACGAGGAAGAAAGGCGTGAAGCCGGTTGACTTGTTCAGCGTTGTGCGCAGGCTCCAGAGGACGGCCGGTAGCTCATCGAGCCAGCAGTCGGCCGAATGCGCAAGCGGCTTGACCAGTCGGGGCTTGATGCTGGACAAGATGAGGCTGTTTGCTTGCTCAACCTGGTCGTTTGACTGCGGGTGGGTAACGGACGCTAAGTCCAATCAGATGCCCTCTGTCGCACAGAAACGAACCAAGGCTCCTTTGGCAAAGTTTGTGCCATTGTCGGGGATGATGCTATGTTGTATGCCATACCGAGTGGTGATGTCGGCAATGAAGGTCACGGCAGTCGGCCCATTCAGTTTCTTGATTGGCCTGGCCTCTATCCACTTGGTGAACTTGTAACGCCCTGGTTTCATTGCGCCAGGTGTCCGCCAGTTATTCGCCGTAGTTGCCATGTCATTTTCTTGCGTGTTGCATTTTTCCATGTCATCATCTGCATGTTTTTCAAAACTTGCATCTGTTCGGGTTCCCCCGGTTCTCTCTGTTGTCCGTTCTGAGCCCAACCACACTCGCACGCGCCCGCGGCACCTCCGAAATATTATTTTATAAGTGGCATAAAAATGTTCTCGGAATGGGTTGCAACATGTCGTGCGGTCTTATTATAGTGTAGACAGACCGCCTGCCACGTTTCGTCGCATTCGGAGTCCATTAGATAGCCCAACCGTTAAACTTATAGCGGTACCGTTGCCGGTACCTTCGTCGGACGTTTCGGTCTCCGAAACTGCCGCCGGGCTGCATTTCTCTTCGCTTCCCTCAGGCCAAACCCTCTCCTCACAGCCCACTAATCCCTCCTAGGCCCAGTCTAACTCCCCCCTCCGACCGGAACCGTTCGATTGTGATTGGAGGGCTCCGAAACCCCCCTCCTAACCCCTCAAACCCTAGCCCTACCTATAAATGGAAGCCTCCCTTCCATTTTTGGCATCAGCCAAACCCCCTCCTCGAGCCCCGCGCCATCAACTTCCCTCTGTTTCCGCGCCCGGCCAGCCATCCACCGCCACTTGGTGCCGTCCCAGTGGCCGCGCCGTCACTAGCGCCGCTGGAGCCGCCCTCCTCCTCCAACCCACGCACGCCACATGGCCCCTGCCTCCACTCCCACCGCCGCGGCCCTCCCGGCCTAGATCGGGCCCACCTCGGGCCGCATCTGGGCCCCGCAAGCCCGCACGCCGCCCAGCCACGCCCGTGAGCTCCCGCTCTCGCCGGCCGCCTCCCGCCTCCGCCTCCCGTCGGCGCGCCTGGCCGCCATCGCCGAGGCACCCCGCGCCGCCGCCCGGGAGCCCGGACGCCTCCCGCCGGAGTGCCCCGCCGCCTCTAGCTGCTCGAGCCCCGTCGCCTCCGCCGCTGAACCGGACCCCACCGCCCGGCACCCTCCTGCTCGCCCCGAGCCGCCCAGCGCCGCCCCGTGCTTCGATCCAGAGGGCAGCGATCGGATCCGGCCGCGGTGCCCTCCTCCGTCCGTCCCCAAGTCTGCCTCGGCTTCCACGCCTCGCCGGAGGTCTGGGGCCACCTCCCCGCGCCGTCCTCGACCTCGCCGGAGCAAGCCATCACCTCGCCGGAGTTACCTCGCTTCGCATGCCCGGACGAACCCTAGACCCCGAAGGTCGTTTTCCTACTAAGTCCCGAAATTATTTACATTATCATGCCATGTTCATCGCATCAAATCTACATGCATATTGCTCCGTTTCGTGCGTGTAATATGTCAAATTGTTCATCTCAATGAGTACTTCATTTCATACCATTACATCATGTTTATTTGGGTTCATGTTGATGCCCGAATTGTCAGGACCCCGACTCAATGCCACATCGATCTAGCATGTAACACCCCATATCACTTTGTGGCCTCACGCACGGTATTCCCACGGGTGTCGCCTTACCTTTGCCCGGGACCGTTTGCGTCTTTTGGCCCACGTATATGATAGTGTCGCTAGCATCCATATGGTAAGGAGCCCGGGCTGACATGGCTAGTCATAAACCCAAAGTGGCACAAACTTACAGGGACAGGCATCCATGACCCAGCTCCGAACGTGTCGGTCATCAGCAAGTGGGTCCGGGCTGTAGCACTGGGCTAGCAGGACTCCGGTAAACCGGGCTGTAGCGGGCTAACAGGACTCCGGTACTCAAAGCGTGACATTTCCCCGAAGGGACAGACACAGGAACGAAGAAGGACACATGCCGGCCAGCCTAAGTGTTCCGGAGCAGTAGCAAGCTACCATGGCTCAGTGAAACACTAGGAGACATTTCCCGGTAAGAGAGGCTACTAAAGATAAACAACTAGATGGTCAGATCCCACACATACCAAGCATTTCAATAACATAGACACAATATGCTCGATATGTGCAATACAACATGGCATCACAAAATGACTCTACGACTCAAGTAGTTTATTCAATAGGCTCCGAGGAGCGAGACATTACAAACATGGGTCTCATGACCCAACAATCAGAGCATACAAGTCAAAGCACAAGCGGAAGCTATCATGTCTGAGTACAGACATCTATAAATGAAAAAGGCTGAGAAGCCTGACTATCTATCAGGTCCTGTCGAGGGCACAAGATCGTAGCTGAGGTATCAAGTTAAACGTCGAAGTCCACGTGGAACTACTAGTGAGACTGAAGTCTCTCTGCAAAAACATAAAATAGGCAAACGTGAGTACAAATGTACCCAGCAAGACTTACATCAGAACTATCTACATATGTATCATTATCAACAAAGGGGTGGAGGGGTTTGACTGCAGCAAGCCAGCCTTGACTCGGTGGCTATCCTAACTACGACTACAAGCGACTCTTTTGAGGTGGCGCACACGAGTCCACATATTCACCATATCAATACACCACTATGGGTCCGCTCCCGTCTCCCTACGAGAACGCCATCCATAGCACTCACGCTTATCTTGCGTATTTTAGAGTATCCACTTTCACTTGTCTATGAACTGATATAAGGGGTCCACGTTTCCATATCCGAGGAATCCGGCTATTCGAATAGATAATGATAACCCTGCAGGGGTGTACTTCTTCACACACGCTCTCGCCACTTACCGCCCTGTACACGTCATGTACCTCAGCAACCTTCAAGCGGAAGCCGGGCGAGGGAGTCGGCCACGACCTGACTAACCGAACAAGTCTCTAGTCCAGGTTTATCGCCTATTCAGGTTCCATCCGCAAGGAGATCCGGCCGGGGTGTCGCTTACGGCCCCAAATGATGTGAGCAGGGTTCCCAAGCCCACCATCCGGGTGCCACTTGGTACACCGTGCCACTGTGCCTAGTCTGTCCCAAGCCCACCTGTACCGGGTGCCACTTGGTAGACTACTAACACTACCTACAAACACCAGAAACTAGTTGCAACTCCTGGACAGAGATCATGTTGATTAATAAGTCGAGAGGGGCACTTAAGCATTCCAATGTGTGGTAGTAGCTGGTCATGGATCACAAACACAGAACTCAGTTCCTGAGGACGGCTGCAATGAGACAACCCACCATGTACTCCTACATGGCCTCTCACCGCTACCTTTACCAAATCGTGTTCACACACTTAGCTCACACACAGTAGGACATGTTTACACGCCTCTGATTCATCCCCGACGAATCAGACCTGACTCAACTCTAAGCAGTAGCAGGCATGACAAACAAGCATGAATGAGTAGGCACAACAGGGCTCAAACAACTCCTACTCATGCTAGTGGGTTTCATCTATTTACTGTGGCAATGACAGGTCATGCAAAGGATAAAGGGTTCAGCTACCGCAGCAAGTATCAAATATGTCGTTGTTGTCCTAATGCAGTAAAAGAGAGCAGAAGCGAGAGAGTGGGATTTTATCGGAATGAACAAGGGGGTTTTGCTTGCCTGGCACTTCTGAAGATAACATTGAGTCTTCATCAGTGTCAACGATCACATCATCGGTATCATGTCTATCGAGAGGGGACAAATACCGGCAACACAGAAAGAAACACAATCAATGCAATGCACAATATGATGCATGATCATGACATGGCAAAATGAATGTGTTTTGAGCTAATGCATCTAGCAACAAGTTAAATGGGGTTGGTTTGAATACAAGATTCAATTTTAACTCCATATGTGATTATTTAAATGCCCTCTATATGATTTGTGCTAAACAGCAGCTATAAGTTGTTCTAACATGCATGAAAATGGTACAGATGGATTCTTTGAATTTTTCTGATAATTTTTCATATATAAATTATTTAATTTGGAGTTACGGTTGAATTTCTATGATTTTTAGAAGTTTTGGGCATTTTCTGGAATTTTCTGATTATTTAGAATTAAAATAATTCCAGAAAATGAATTATGGCGTCAGCATGACCTCATAGTGACGTCAGCAGGTCAACGGGCGCCGTCCAGGTCAAACCGACCTGTGGGACCCATATGTCAGCGTCATAGGTTTAAACAGGGGGGTTTAGTTTAGTTTAATTAAGGATTAAGGCACTAGGGCCCACATGTCAGTGTCAGCAGGGGGGGGTAATTAAATTAAAATAAACTAACTAACTAACAGGGGGGGCTGGCCCCACCTATGATCGACCCAGGGGGGTCAAACCCCTGGTCAGCAGGGCCTAACCCGCCGGCGGCTTGACACCGGCGAGGCCGAGACGGCGGAGACCCTCGGGTTTCTTGCTCCGGCGTCCAAACGGACGGAGGAGACCACCTACGGGCAGCTGGTGATCCAGCGCGTCGAGTGGTGCGGTCAGTTAGGCCGGGGGCGACCTATATCGACGGCGGCGAGCTCGGTTGCGGCCGCCGGAGTTCGGGCATGGGTGCGGGCAGCGTTGCGGTGTGCGAGCAAGACAGTGGTCGCGCTAGTTTTACTCTACGGGACGCAACGAGTGCAACGGACGCAGGCGTGGGACCAAAAGGTCACCGGAGCTTCACCGGCGACGAGCCCGTGCGGCGGAGCGTCTCGGCTCCGGTGGAGGGAGCGGCTAGGGGCGAATTAGGCAACGAGGCATGGGGGAAACGATGCAGCGGCTCACCGCGGTTCTTCTGGTGCTGCTGGCGAGGCAGGGGAGGCACGGGGTCCGGCGAATCGACGGCGGGGATCACCGGCACCCGAGGTCGGAAACGGCGGCGTTGGAGATGCAGCAGAGCTTCTGGCGCCGCGTGACTCGATGGAGAGGACGACGACGTCGTGGCGGAGCTCGGAAGCGCGTCGGAGAGGAGAGGGGGTGGCTGTGGGTGCGGGGTTACGGCAGCGCGTCCATGGAGGCTTCGGCCATGACGGGGAACGGGCGAGGAGAGGCGTAGGGGGGGCGAATGGGGTGTCGGCGAGGTCGGGGCGACGACCAGAAGACGATCCACGCGGCGCAACGGCGACCAGGGCGATGCAGAGAGGCTGGGTGGTGCGTGGCGAGCTCAGGCGCGCCATGCTCACCTCCCTGCCTGCTCTGGCAAGGGGAAGCAGCTGGCTGGCACGGGCCAGCACAGTGCTGGGCCGGCTGGGCTGGGCAGGTAGGTCCAGGTAAGTTTCTGTTCTGTTTTTATTTACTGTTTTCTATTTCTGTTCTGTTTTATTTAATTGGCACTGAATTTTAATCCAAACAGAGTTTGAAAACAGTGCCGAAACTCCCCTGGATATTTTTAAGTCACTTAATGGACTTCTCCACATATAACAAAAATATCTCAGGTCATTTGAAAATATATTCATTATATATTATGAATATAACTCCAAATTCAAATAAAATATTGATTTAAAATCAGAGCCCAATAATTCCTTAGAAATGTCCCAAAATTTTGGTTTGATTTATAACTCTTGCCAAAATTGTCAGAGCTATTTCTAGGGCATTTTGGATTTACTGATTACAATTTTAGGGTTTCTTGCCCCTCTTTTATTTAGGGTTTTGAGGCTTCCAATTTCCCTCAGTTCAAATTTCAGAAATTAAACATGATGCACACATGAGCTAGCCTAGAGCACTACCAGCAGCTAGGGATGTGACAACTCACCCCCACTAAACAAGAATCTCGTCTCGAGATTCAAGCGTAGGGTAAGGTGAAGGGGTAACGCAAACTAGTATAATCTTCACGATCCAGGTTGCACTTCAAATGAACGTTGATTCATTCACCATTATTGTCTTGAAGTCTTGCTCTGAGAAATCCTGCCAACATGACCTGGAGGGAAGAAGGAGACTCTAGAAGGGTCGATCTTCTCGAAGATCGAACAACTCACAGAATGAGACATAGGACCATCTCTCGGGTTGAGACACGAGATACACATCAAGAGGGGTGGAAAGAAACAGATGACGAAGGTTCACTAGGTGGACAACGATTCCACACCTAAGAAGGTGGTAAACGATTGTCAACGTAGCGAGGAGTTGAGTTGCCATGATACCACGACGAAACATCCTGGAGGAGGGTGATTCGTAGATTATTATCTTAAGTGGCAAAAAGAATTACTTTTGATTCAAAGATCATTGAAACTCTTCATACCAGCCTAAGGCAATTCACAACGATCGTTTGGAGGGGGTTGGTAGAATGGCATACTCGGACTTGGATGATGTGGATTACCTTGTTGAAGACAACGCAATGGATGAATTTGCTTATCACCGGAAATGGAAGAGACCCATGGTAGAATGGCACATTGGCGGTGCAGGCTAGGAACAAAAATGCAAATGTTGGGAATGATTCTGGTAACTGGGGAAGAACCCAACAACAGAGAGTGAATTCACCGTTTGAAAAGATCATAGCATTGCCGAGGAAACTGAGAGCAAACCCAGTTAGTGCCGATGATAACACGTAGCGCTTGTGCGTGCTCTCAAGAACTTGAGCATTTCCATATTCATCTAGGTTTTATCAACAACCGCGTCAAGGATCCTGGCAACACAACTTGCTACCATGATGAATGGTGATGGAGGATGCAGATGCAAAGGAAGATAACATCAACTCAGATTTCACCTTAGCGAAGCCAAGGAACAAAATCTGGATGATCGACCGAGAGACATTTAGCACTCCGCTTCTAATGTTCTCCTTGACGTGCTAGTGTAACCCATTCATAGATATGGTTTGATAACTAGAACATCAAGTAAGGTCGAACTTCGGGAGCAATAGAATCCATAAGGAACAGTTACGGAGGTAAATCCTAGGAAATCCTTATGGGGAGGTGGCCGACTTCCTCAATCAAGATACTACGATATTAGGTCTTCCGGCTGGGTGTGTTGGCCACGACATCCACTTTACCGGTTATCGTGAGATCAATATTATATTTCTTGGGAAATGTTCCAAACCATCATATCTGCCTGAGATTCAGATCTGGTTGGTGTCAGGATATTCCAGACTCATCGAGTCCAGGAAGAAAAATGAAAGTTTGCAACACAAATCGACGAGATGACGTTGCGAGATTATCGGGAAATGAACTACGATAGCAAGCTCCAAAACATGAGCTGGTTCTGCTACAAACATGTGAACACGTTGTCCCAGACAAGCATGGCCACGTAGTAGTCTTATAATCAACACTACCGAGTTCAGGTGGGGAACCATAATCGAGGATATCGAAGCCTTTACGCAAGTCCATGGATTAGATCCCAAGCATAGACTTCTTTTCCTTGAACAAGTCAATCAGTGGCTTAGTGTGCTAGGGACACATATAGAATGAAGGTTGCAGGTCTCCAGACTACAGAATACTTCGCACGAGTGCATGACTGATTTGGGATGATTCCAAAGGAGCAAAAACAAACTTTCTCGAATTCACGACGGCAGCTTACATCAAAATGCACGTGAATCAAAGGAAGTCACTCCTTTCATCAAACATGTACTTCATGAGCTAGCATGAAGAAAATGCTTTCAAAGTTTCCAACACTAGCTTAATGTCCAACAAGATCTTGGAGAAGATAAAATGATGTTGATGGGCTCAACAACAAATCATCGAGATTTCCATGAAGATGGAATTCCACGACTTGGTGAACAAGGTGATAGCATTGGTCAGACCAAAGATGTAGTGGTGTATGCTCGAGGGATCAACCACGAGTAAGACAACATTACGAATATCGTTGGTTCGGATTTGATTTGAGAATAGCCCATACTCAAATCAAAGTTTTGGCAAGACAATAGCTCCAGCAACTGGTCGCAAGGATCAATTGATGAAGACACCATCTTTCTTCAACACACACACACAAGAATATCCCTTTGGAACGAGCTAAGTCAGACAAGCTTTTATCTTCCAACTCTCCAAGTTGTTGTTTAGCTTATCCAACTAGCTCAGGGTATCCAACACGGATTCTCGAAGAGAAGGTGGTTCACAAGAAACCAACTTGATCACGAGCTCAACATAGCGGTCAGGTGACAACCTGGTAGTACTTCCGAGAAGATCTTCGGAAAATCACGAACCACCGGTATGTTACTAAGCTCGAGAACAATCTCGCTTTTGAGGGCAAGACGATATGATCAAATGAGTGAGGACTTGACAAGATCCTAACTCATCAATCGCAGGGTGCACCAGAAATAGGGACTAGGTAGCACAATCAATCTTAGGGTGACGATTCAACAATCAACACGCTAAGAACGAGGTTATCGTCCATTTGACTACCAAGCAATAGAGTTGCTAGCAGTATTGACTTCATACACCATAATTCATTTGTCGGCATTCCGGTTACAATAACACAGGATCCGAGGAATGAGCAATGATGGCAAGAAGTATCACTGTACCAAGAGTTCATAGGATGGTGTGCAATTCCTATAACAATCTCGATATCAAATAAGGTAATACTCCAAGGTAGAACAGAACAAAAGCTGGATTGGCATTTGATCTGCGGAATACAACTACTTTGACCCAATCCTAGATATGGAAGAGGTACTGGAGTTTGTTTCTCCTAGTCATTCTGCGATAGAATGGCTTGACGGACCACAAGAGTAATAGGCATCGATAAACGAACGCACGCATACTCTTGACTATCAATTGATAGACGAGGGTCAGAATGCAACTAAGGAGAGACAACTCAAAAGAACATATAACTTTCTGGGTTGTGGATACATGGGTTGGTATGCCGAACAAAGTTCAACATAATTCTTTCGGATAACCCATGCAGAAAGGTTGAGCTGGCAGAGTCACAATATAGCATGGAGAACTCATAGAGGGCCTGTTGTGATCTTTTGATCCAACAAACTTCTGCCATAATGGTTCATGGTATTTGGAAGAACGATATACCACGGACCTCGAGGACTAATGCAAGGTTACTAATAACCTAAAGGAACGAGCAAAACTATCAACATGAAGCAAGTAGGGTGAATCTCGGGTTCAAAACCCAGGGATAGAATACCTACTACTAAATGGCATCACGGGATGCTTTCGATAATGACGGCCAGAGTCATCACACTGGAACATAAATCATGGCTAGACTACTAGATGATCCCCTGAGACACCTAGGGTCATAATAGTAACTCCAACATAATGTCAAGGCAATAGAATACCTCAACTCAACAATTAGTGTGATTGAGCTGGCATGAAGGAACATCGAAACCAGAGGGAAAGGATTTTGCAAATGCATCAGACTATTTAGAAACCTGGAATGACTCGGACAGCATAACGGCTGTAAATGCTCAGAAAAGACTTGAAACATTCACAAAAATGGTGGCATAACCACTCAGAAGCACAATATCAAGGTTTCGAGATCAACAGTTAACGTACGGAAGTAGTAGAAACTGAACTCAAGCTTAAATCCAACAATCTATAAGTCTACGGATTAGTAACACGTGATCCTGATAGAAAGAAGAGATAGCCTAGTTCTTAATCCCCGTAGGAAAGATAAGATGACTCAGATCAGAAGGGCATAAGGTATAAGGAGTAAAAAGAGCCTTACGTTCCATCCCACAATCAATTCCCTTACATATAACTAAAGCATTTCTAGACTCAACTTCGACCAGTTTGGCTTGGTAATCCTACAGGCAGTCAAGCTCTGATACCAACGCTGTCAGGACCCCGACTCAATGCCACATCGATCTAGCATGTAACACCCCATATCACTTTGTGGCCTCACGCACGGTATTCCCACGGGTGTCGCCTTACCTTTGCCCGGGACCGTTTGCGCCTTTTGGCCCACGTATATGATAGTGTCGCTAGCATCCATATGGTAAGGAGCCCGGGCTGACATGGCTAGTCGTAAACCCAAAGTGGCACAAACTTACAGGGACAGGCATCCATGACCCAGCTCCGAACGTGTCGGTCATCAGCAAGTGGGTCCGGGCTGTAGCACTGGGCTAGCAGGACTCCGGTAAACCGGGCTGTAGCGGGCTAACAGGACTCCGGTACTCAAAGCGTGACATTTCCCCGAAGGGACAGACACAGGAACGAAGAAGGACACATGCCGGCCAGCCTAAGTGTTCCGGAGCAGTAGCAAGCTACCATGGCTCAGTGAAACACTAGGAGACATTTCCCGGTAAGAGAGGCTACTAAAGATAAACAACTAGATGGTCAGATCCCACACATACCAAGCATTTCAATAACATACACACAATATGCTCGATATGTGCAATACAACATGGCATCACAAAATGACTCTACGACTCAAGTAGTTTATTCAATAGGCTCCGAGGAGCGAGACATTACAAACATGGGTCTCATGACCCAACAATCAGAGCATACAAGTCAAAGCACAAGCGGAAGCTATCATGTCTGAGTACAGACATCTATAAATGAAAAAGGCTGAGAAGCCTGACTATCTATCAGATCCTGCCGAGGGCACAAGATCGTAGCTGAGGTATCAAGCTAAACGTCGAAGTCCACGTGGAACTACTAGTGAGACTGAAGTCTCTCTGCAAAAACATAAAATAGGCAAACGTGAGTACAAATGTACCCAGCAAGACTTACATAAGAACTATCTACATATGCATCATTATCAACAAAGGGGTGGAGGGGTTTGACTGCAGCAAGCCAGCTTTGACTCGGTGGCTATCCTAACTACGACTACAAGCGACTCTTTTGAGGTGGCGCACACGAGTCCACATATTCACCATATCAATACACCACTATGGGTCCGCTCCCGTCTCCCTACGAGAACGCCATCCATAGCACTCACGCTTATCTTGCGTATTTTAGAGTATCCACTTTCACTTGTCTATGAACTGATATAAGGGGTCCACGTTTCCATATCCGAGGAATCCGGCTATTCGAATAGATAATGATAACCCTGCAGGGGTGTACTTCTTCACACACGCTCTCGCCACTTACCGCCCTGTACACGTCATGTACCTCGGCAACCTTCAAGCGGAAGCCGGGCGAGGGAGTCGGCCACGACCTGACTAACCGAACAAGTCTCTAGTCCAGGTTTATCGCCTATTCAGGTTCCATCCGCAAGGAGATCCGGCCGGGGTGTCGCTTACGGCCCCAAACGATGTGAGCAGGGTTCCCAAGCCCACCATCCGGGTGCCACTTGGTACACCGTGCCACTGTGCCTAGTCTGTCCCAAGCCCACCTGTACCGGGTGCCACTTGGTAGACTACTAACACTACCTACAAACACCAGAAACTAGTTGCAACTCCTGGACAGAGATCA
Organism: Triticum aestivum; assembly: GCF_018294505.1. Classification (NCBI taxonomy): domain Eukaryota; kingdom Viridiplantae; phylum Streptophyta; class Magnoliopsida; order Poales; family Poaceae; genus Triticum; species Triticum aestivum. Next base: position 636,812,138 of record NC_057810.1, read on the forward strand.
TGTTGATTAATAAGTCGAGAGGGGCACTTAAGCATTCCAATGTGTGGTAGTAGCTGGTCATGGATCACAAACACAGAACTCAGTTCCTGAGGACGGCTGCAATGAGACAACCCACCATGTACTCCTACATGGCCTCTCACTGCTACCTTTACCAAATCGTGTTCACACACTTAGCTCACACACAGTAGGACATGTTTACACGCCTCTGATTCATCCCCGACGAATCAGACCTGACTCAACTCTAAGCAGTAGCAGGCATGACAAACAAGCATGAATGAGTAGGCACAACAGGGCTCAAACAACTCCTACTCATGCTAGTGGGTTTCATCTATTTACTGTGGCAATGACAGGTCATGCAAAGGATAAAGGGTTCAGCTACCGCATCAAGTATCAAATATGTCGTTGTTGTCCTAATGCGGTAAAAGAGAGCAGAAGCGAGAGAGTGGGATTTTATCGGAATGAACAAGGGGGTTTTGCTTGCCTGGCACTTCTGAAGATAACATTGAGTCTTCATCAGTGTCAACGATCACATCATCGGTATCACGTCTATCGAGAGGGGACAAATACCGGCAACACAGAAAGAAACACAATCAATGCAATGCACAATATGATGCATGATCATGACATGGCAAAATGAATGTGTTTTGAGCTAATGCATCTAGCAACAAGTTAAATGGGGTTGGTTTGAATACAAGATTCAATTTTAACTCCATATGTGATTATTTAAATGCCCTCTATATGATTTGTGCTAAACAGCAGCTATAAGTTGTTCTAACATGCATGAAAATGGTACAGATGGATTCTTTGAATTTTTCTGATAATTTTTCATATATAAATTATTTAATTTGGAGTTACGGTTGAATTTCTATGATTTTTAGAAGTTTTGGGCATTTTCTGGAATTTTCTGATTATTTAGAATTAAAATAATTCTAGAAAATGAATTATGGCGTCAGCATGACCTCATAGTGACGTCAGCAGGTCAACGGGCGCCGTCCAGGTCAAACCGACCTGTGGGACCCATATGTCAGCGTCATAGGTTTAAACAGGGGGGTTTAGTTTAGTTTAATTAAGGATTAAGGCACTAGGGCCCACATGTCAGTGTCAGCAGGGGGGGTAATTAAATTAAAATAAACTAACTAACTAACAGGGGGGGCTGGCCCCACCTGTCATCGACCCAGGGGGGTCAAACCCCTGGTCAGCAGGGCCTAACCCGCCGGCGGCTTGACGCCGGCGAGGCCGAGACGGCGGAGACCCTCGGGTTTCTTGCTCCGGCGTCCAAACGGACGGAGGAGACCACCTACGGGCAGCTGGTGATCCAGCGCGTCGAGTGGTGCGGTCAGTTAGGCCGGGGGCGACCTATATCGACGGCGGCGAGCTCGGTTGCGGCCGCCGGAGTTCGGGCATGGGTGCGGGCAGCGTTGCGGTGTGCGAGCAAGACAGTGGTCGCGCTAGTTTTACTCTACGGGACGCAACGAGTGCAACGGACGCAGGCGTGGGACCAAAAGGTCACCGGAGCTTCACCGGCGACGAGCCCGTGCGGCGGAGCGTCTCGGCTCCGGTGGAGGGAGCGGCTAGGGGCGAATTAGGCAACGAGGCATGGGGGAAACGATGTAGCGGCTCACCGCGGTTCTTCTGGTGCTGCTGGCGAGGCAGGGGAGGCACGGGGTCCGGCGAATCGACGGCGGGGATCACCGGCACCCGAGGTCGGAAACGGCAGCGTTGGAGATGCAGCAGAGCTTCTGGCGCCGCGTGACTCGATGGAGAGGACGACGACGTCGTGGCGGAGCTCGGAAGCGCGTCGGAGAGGAGAGGGGGTGGCTGTGGGTGCGGGGTTACGGCAGCGCGTCGATGGAGGCTTCGGCCATGACGGGGAACGGGCGAGGAGAGGCGTAGGGGGGGGCGAATGGGGTGTCGGCGAGGTCGGGGCGACGACCAGAAGACGATCCACGCGGCGCAACGGCGACCAGGGCGATGCAGAGAGGCTGGGTGGTGCGTGGCGAGCTCGGGCGCACCATGCTCACCTCCCTGCCTGCTCTGGCAAGGGGAAGCAGCTGGCTGGCACGGGCCAGCACAGTGCTGGGCCGGCTGGGCTGGGCAGGTAGGTCCAGGTAAGTTTCTGTTCTGTTTTTATTTACTGTTTTCTATTTCTGTTCTGTTTTATTTAATTGGCACTGAATTTTAATCCAAACAGAGTTTGAAAACAGTGCCGAAACTCCCCTGGATATTTTTAAGTCACTTAATGGACTTCTCCACATATAACAAAAATATCTCAGGTCATTTGAAAATATATTCATTATATATTATGAATATAACTCCAAATTCAAATAAAATCAGAGCCCAATAATTCCTTAGAAATGTCCCAAAATTTTGGTTTGATTTATAACTCTTGCCAAAATTGTCAGAGCTATTTCTAGGGCATTTTGGATTTACTGATTACAATTTTAGGGTTTCTTGCCCCTCTTTTATTTAGGGTTTTGAGGCTTCCAATTTCCCTCAGTTCAAATTTCAGAAATTAAACATGATGCACACATGAGCTAGCCTAGAGCACTACCAGCAGCTAGGGATGTGACACGAATCATCGTTGCAAGAGTGCATGTTGCTGTTAATCTGCTGAAACTGTTATAACTTGAGGTTTTGTCATTTTTTCCATGATTGATGTGTGCCTCTTATGAACTTGAGCCCTACATATGTTTTGAACTATGCCATTCCATCTTTACACGGACGGAAATTCTGGATAGCCTGAAAGGATACTTGAATAAGAGTTTTTCAAAGCAAGACCTCGGTGAAGCTGCTAACACATTGAGCATCAAGATCTATATAGATAGATCAAGACGCTTGATAAGATTTTTCAATGAGTACATACCTTGATAAATTTTTGAAATAGTTCAAAATGGAACAGTCAAAGAAGGAGTTCTTGCCTGTGTTACAAGGTGTGAAGTTGAGTAAGACTCAAAACCCGACGATGGCAGAAAATAGAAAAGAATGAACAGTCATTCCCTATGCCTCAGTCATAGGTTCTATAAAGTATGCTATGCTGTGTACTAGACCTATTGTATACCTTGCTCTGAGTTTGGCAAAGGAATACAATTTTGATCTAAAAGTAGATCACTAGAACAGCGGTCAAGAATATCCTTAGTGAGGACTAAGGAGATGTTTCTCGATTATGGAGGTGATAAAAGAGCCAGTTGTAAAAAGTTACAACGATGCAAGCTTTTACACCAATCCAGATGACTCTAAGTCTCAATCTGGGAGCAGTTAGCTAGAGTAGCTCCGTGCAGAGCATTGTGGACATAGAATATTTGCAAAATACATACGACTCTGAATGTGACAGACCCGTTGACTAAACTTCTCTCATGAGCAAAACATGATCATACCTTAGTACTCTTTGGGTGTTAATCACATAGCCATGTGAACTAGATTATTGACTCTAGTAAACCCTTTGGGCGTTGATCACATGACAATGTGAACTATGGGTATTAATCACATACAGATGTGAATATTGGTGTTAAATCACATGGTGATGTGAACTAGATTATTGACTCTAGTGCAAGTGGGAGACTGAAGGAAATAAGCCCTAGAGGCAATAATAAAGTTATTGTTTATTCCCTTATTTCATGATAAATGTTTATTATTCATGCTAGAATTGTATTAACCGGAAACATAATACATGTGTGAATACATAGACAAACATAGTGTCACTAGTATGCCTCTACTTGACTAGCTCGTGAATCAAAGATGGTTAAGTTTCCTAACCATGGACAAAAGAGTTGTCATTTGATTAACGGGATCACATCATTAGGATAATGATGTGATTGACTTGACCCATTCCGTTAGCTTAGCACTCGATCGTTTAGTATGTTGCTATTGCTTTCTTCGTGACTTATACATGTTCCTATGACTATGAGATTATGCAACTCCCATTTACCGGAGGAACACTTTGTGTGCTACCAAACGTCACAACGTAACTGGGTGATTATAAAGGTGCTCTACAGGTGTCTCCGAAGGTACTTGTTGGGTTGGCGTATTTCGAGATTAGGATTTGTCACTCCGATTGTCGGAGAGGTATCTCTGGGCCCACTCGGTAATGCACATCACTTAAAGCCTTGCAAGCATTGCAACTAATGAGTTAGTTGTGGGATGATGTATTATGGAACGAGTAAAGAGACTTGCCGGTAACGAGATTGAACTAGGTATTGAGATACCGACGATCGAATCTCGGGCAAGTAAAATACCGATGACAAAGGGAACAAGGTATGTTGTTATGTGGTTTGACCGATAAAGATCTTCGTAGATATGTGGGAGCCAATATGGGCATCCAGGTCCCACTATTGGTTATTGACTGGAAACGTGTCTCGGTCATGTCTACATAGTTCTCGAACCCGTAGGGTCCGCACGCTTAAACGTTTCATTGACGATATAGTATTATATGAGTTATGTATGTTGGTAACCGAATGTTGTTCGGAGTCCCGGATGAGATCATGGACATGACGAGGAACTCCGGAATGGTCCGGAGATAAAGTTTGATATATGGGATGATAGTGTTTGATCCCCGGAAGGGTTTCGGAATTCACCGGAAGGGGTTCCGGATGTTTCCCGGAATGTTTGGTTACGAGAACACGTTATTTGGGCCAAAGGGGAAAGCCCACAAGGCTTTTGGAAAGCGCAAAAGGAAGTTTTGCGGAGTCCAGGGGCCAGACACCAGGGTCCCTGGCGTCTGGGTTCAGACGCCGGGAACCCTGGCGTCTGGCCCTGGAGTCCGAGAAGGACTCTTGCCTTTCGGGTGAAACCGACTTTTTGTGGAGGCTTTTACTCCAAGTTTGTGGAGACTTTTTGTGGAGACTTTTTGTGTAGGGCTAGCACCAAAGAGAGATCAAGAAACACCAAGCCGTGTGCCGGCAACCCCGTCCCCTCTAGTTTATCCTCCGTCATAGTTTCCGTAGTGCTTAGGCGAAGCCCTGCGGAAATTGTTCTTCACCAACACCGTCACCACGCCATCGTGCTGCCGGAACTCATCTACTACTTCGCCCATCTTGCTGGATCGAGAAGGCGCGGACGTCATCGAGCTGAACGTGTGCAGAACTCGGAGGTGCCGTGCGTTCGGTACTTGGATCGGTCAGATCGTGAAGACGTACGACTACATCAACCGCGTTGATAAACGCTTCCGCTTAGCGATCTTCAAGGGTATGAAGATACACTCCCCCTCTCGTTGCTATGCCATCACCATGACGATGGTGATCATGACGGTGCTCTGGAGATGGAGATCACAAGCACAAGATGATGATGGCCATATCATATGACTTATATTGATTGCATTTGATGTTTATCCTTTATGCATCTTATCTTGCTTTGATTGACGGTAGCATTTTAAGATGATCTCTCACTAATTATCAAGAAGTGTTCTCCCTGAGTATGCACCGTTGCCAAAGTTCGTCGTGCCCAGACACCACGTGATGATCGGGTGTGATAAGCTCTATGTCCATCTACAACGGGTGCAAGCCAGTTTTGCACACGCAGAATACTCAGGTTAAACTTGACGAGCCTAGCATATGCAGATATGGCCTCGGAACACGGAGACCGAAAGGTCGAGCGTGAATCATATAGTAGATATGATCAACATAGTGATGTTCACCAGTGAAAACTACTCCATCTCATGTGATGATCGGTTATGGTTTAGTTGATTTGGATCACGTGATCACTTAGAAGATTAGAGGGATGTCTTTCTAAGTGGGAGTTCTTAAGTAATATGATTAATTGAACTTAAATTTATCATGAACTTAGTCCTGGTAGTTTTTTGCAAATTATGTTGTAGATCAATAGCTCGCGTTGTTGCTTTCATATGTTTATTTTTATATGTGTTCCTAGAGAAAACTATGTTGAAAGATGTTAGTAGCAATGATGCGGATTGGATCCGTGATATGAGGTTTATCCTCATTGCTGCACAAAAGAATTATGTTCTTGATGCACCGCTAGGTGACAGACCTATTTCAAGAGCAGATGCAGACGTTATGAACGTTTGGCTAGCTCAATATGATGACTACTTGATAGTTTAGGGCACCATGCTTAACGGCTTAGAATCGGGACTTCAAAGATGTTTTGAACGTCATGGACCATATGAGATTGTCACGACCCATTTTTCAATAAAAATGTTTATTGAGAAAACCAATCTTTAAATCCCAGTATAGGAAAAGTCATCCTTTCTGGTACACAAAAGCTTGATAAACAGAGAACCAGTAGCATCAAATATATTACAGGGTTGAGCTGGGGTTGCTCAACAATTTATTATAGACTCGCCAATATATTACATATGGGCGGTTGTGACACGGGGGTGGGGTGACATGCTACTAGCTCGAGGGAAAAGTGGTGGAGGATAACTTGACTTCTACTGGCAGTACATCGAGCGTTGAGGTGAGGCTTGATGAATTTATTCGGGATTGCGGAAGCGGATAATACAATGACCAAGACAGGATCGCACGGGACTGACTGGGACTCCTCTAGGCATCGGACTCGCTATCAAACTCTTCATCCATGAGATCGCCTTCATCAGCATCTGGCCAAATCAACAAGCCAGGTGAGTACTTGAAAGTACTCGCAAGACAGTTTGGACAAAAGATATAATCAATGAATGCATGAATGCGTCATGAACAAAGTATGATACTCAAATACAACGGTAATATTGCAGAACTTGATGTATCAAAATTTAATAACTGAAAACCTATCGGGTGTCTGGAGCGACGTCTCGAAAGGTAAATAAATAAAAATGCATGCCGCAGTCGGGCGTCTTAGCGACACCACATAAAGGGCTTTAAAAAGAAATGCCACAGTCGGACGTCTGGGCGACATCACATAAAGGGCTTTAAAAGAAATACCACAGTCGGACGTCTGAGCGACATCACATAAAGGGCTTTAAAGAAATGCCACAGTCGGACGTCTGAGCGACATCACAGACAGGGCTTTAAAAGGAATGCCACAGTCGGACGTCTGAGCGACATCACATAAATGGCTTTAAAAGGAATGCCACGGTC